>NW_027464471.1:0-110439 GCF_050947455.1 Rhinoderma darwinii
TGGTTTTTGGTCCGAAGCAGGCCAAAGATCACCTGTCTGGATCCAACTGCGCCAAAAAACGGATGCACCTCATTGTACGGAGCCAGGGGTGTGCAGGCACCCCAAATTCCATAAGACACAGGCTCAAGTCTAAGCACTTCCAAGATGCACAGCAACCAGGGTATTAGCATATGGGGCGGCGGCTTCTGGTCAGAGCATTGCCGTGCCGATGAAGCAGTCCCCACATTTGCATGCCGTCACCTGTGAGACAGAGAGGAAGGATAGGTTAGGTTAGGGAAAGGCTCGCCATGCCCTGACTTCTCGAAGCCCAGCAGAAAAAGAACTTCACTGATCACACTGTTGTTCATCCACGAGGGGGAGACAAAGGCTGCGTATACAGCTAAATATAAAGAGATAATGTACCACATTTTGGATTGAAAAACAGCTTTGTTGACAATCGGTGGTTAAATCACAAGCATACAAGTACCTCTGACTAGTAACAGTCAGCATTGAATAATAAGCACTGTTTTTCACCAGAGTAAATCAGGGGAAAGCGCGAACGCAGTCCCCCACTACCACAAATTATGCAGTCGAGTTTCCCGCATTTGGGGAAATCGCAGGGGTCAGCACACCCGAAGTGCAATGGATGAGCCTCACCCTGGGAGAACCACCTTAATGATCATGGTATCTCCCCTGCCAGGTAAGTATGAGTTGCATAGCGCCTGCCAGACAGGCTCCCCTCACAAGAGGCCCTACTAAGTCGCTGAGGATTTTTCCTGGTTTTTGGTCCGAAGCAGGCCAAAGATCACCTGTCTGCATCCACCTTTTTGGATTGAAAGCAGCTTTGTTAACAATCAGTGGTCAAATCACAAGCATACAGTATACCGTCATCCAGCCCAATCAATCAATATCTTTGACACAGGCTCAAAGTAGCACAACATAGTACAGCAAAGGCACAGGTCTACACTTTACGTTACACTCTGCACTAACATTGAGATAAAGCATCACATAGGAAAGCCACAAAACCAAAGGCAGCTGATAAGGGAGAGAGGAGTATCCAATCCTCTTGGCCACCCAGAGGTCAATTGATGGCTGGCTCGCTCGATCGATCGATCTAGCAAGTATCTCTGACTAGTAATAGTCAGCATTGAATAATAAGCACTGTTTTTCACCAGAGTAAATCAGGGGAAAGCGCGAACGCAGTCCCCCACTACCACAAATTATGCAGTCGAGTTTCCCGCATTTGGGGAAATCGCAGGGGTCAGCACACCCGAAGTGCAATGGATGAGCCTCACCCTGGGAGAACCACCTTAGTGATCATGGTATCTCCCCTGCCAGGTAAGTATGAGTTGCATAGCGCCTGCCAGACAGGCTCCCCTCACAAGAGGCCCTACTAAGTCGCTGAGGATTTTTCCTGGTTTTTGGTCCGAAGCAGGCCAAAGATCACTGTCTGCATCCACCTTTTTGGATTGAAAGCAGCTTTGTTTACAATCAGTGGTCAAATCACAAGCATACAGTATACCGTCAACCAGCCCAATCAATCAATATCTTTGACACAGGCTCAAAGTAGCACAACATAGTACAGCAAAGGCACAGGTCCTACACTTTACGTTACACTCTGCACTAACATTGAGATAAAGCATCACATAGGAAAGCCACAAAACCAAAGGCAGCTGATAAGGGAGAGAGGAGTATCCAATCCTCTTGGCCACCCAGAGGTCAATTGATGGCTGGCTCGCTCGATCTAGCAAGTATCTCTGACTAGTAATAGTCAGCATTGAATAATAAGCACTGTTTTTCACCAGAGTAAATCAGGGGAAAGCGCAAACGCAGTCCCCCACTACCACAAATTATGCAGTCGAGTTTCCCGCATTTGGGGAAATCGCAGGGGTCAGCACACCCGAAGTGCAATGGCTGAGCCTCACCCTGGGAGAACCACCTTAATGATCATGGTATCTCCCCTGCCAGGTAAGTATGAGTTGCATAGCGCCTGCCAGACAGGCTCCCCTCACAAGAGGCCCTACTAAGTCGCTGAGGATTTTTCCTGGTTTTTGGTCCGAAGCAGGCCAAAGATCACCTGTCTGCATCCACCTTTTTGGATTGAAAGCAGCTTTGTTAACAATCAGTGGTCAAATCACAAGCATACAGTATACCGTCAACCAGCCCAATCAATCAATATCTTTGACACAGGCTCAAAGTAGCACAACATAGTACAGCAAAGGCACAGGTCCTACACTTTACGTTACACTCTGCACTAACATTGAGATAAAGCATCACATAGGAAAGCCACAAAACCAAAGGCAGCTGATAAGGGAGAGAGGAGTATCCAATCCTCTTGGCCACCCAGAGGTCAATTGATGGCTGGCTCGCTCGATCGATCGATCTAGCAAGTATCTCTGACTAGTAATAGTCAGCATTGAATAATAAGCACTGTTTTTCACCAGAGTAAATCAGGGGAAAGCGCGAACGCAGTCCCCCACTACCACAAATTATGCAGTCGAGTTTCCCGCATTTGGGGAAATCGCAGGGGTCAGCACACCCGAAGTGCAATGGATGAGCCTCACCCTGGGAGAACCACCTTAGTGATCATGGTATCTCCCCTGCCAGGTAAGTATGAGTTGCATAGCGCCTGCCAGACAGGCTCCCCTCACAAGAGGCCCTACTAAGTCGCTGAGGATTTTTCCTGGTTTTTGGTCCGAAGCAGGCCAAAGATCACCTGTCTGCATCCACCTTTTTGGATTGAAAGCAGCTTTGTTAACAATCAGTGGTCAAATCACAAGCATACAGTATACCGTCAACCAGCCCAATCAATCAATATCTTTGACACAGGCTCAAAGTAGCACAACATAGTACAGCAAAGGCACAGGTCCTACACTTTACGTTACACTCTGCACTAACATTGAGATAAAGCATCACATAGGAAAGCCACAAAACCAAAGGCAGCTGATAAGGGAGAGAGGAGTATCCAATCCTCTTGGCCACCCAGAGGTCAATTGATGGCTGGCTCGCTCGATCTAGCAAGTATCTCTGACTAGTAATAGTCAGCATTGAATAATAAGCACTGTTTTTCACCAGAGTAAATCAGGGGAAAGCGCAAACGCAGTCCCCCACTACCACAAATTATGCAGTCGAGTTTCCCGCATTTGGGGAAATCGCAGGGGTCAGCACACCCGAAGTGCAATGGCTGAGCCTCACCCTGGGAGAACCACCTTAATGATCATGGTATCTCCCCTGCCAGGTAAGTATGAGTTGCATAGCGCCTGCCAGACAGGCTCCCCTCACAAGAGGCCCTACTAAGTCGCTGAGGATTTTTCCTGGTTTTTGGTCCGAAGCAGGCCAAAGATCACCTGTCTGCATCCACCTTTTTGGATTGAAAGCAGCTTTGTTAACAATCAGTGGTCAAATCACAAGCATACAGTATACCGTCAACCAGCCCAATCAATCAATATCTTTGACACAGGCTCAAAGTAGCACAACATAGTACAGCAAAGGCACAGGTCCTACACTTTACGTTACACTCTGCACTAACATTGAGATAAAGCATCACATAGGAAAGCCACAAAACCAAAGGCAGCTGATAAGGGAGAGAGGAGTATCCAATCCTCTTGGCCACCCAGAGGTCAATTGATGGCTGGCTCGCTCGATCGATCGATCTAGCAAGTATCTCTGACTAGTAATAGTCAGCATTGAATAATAAGCACTGTTTTTCACCAGAGTAAATCAGGGGAAAGCGCGAACGCAGTCCCCCACTACCACAAATTATGCAGTCGAGTTTCCCGCATTTGGGGAAATCGCAGGGGTCAGCACACCCGAAGTGCAATGGATGAGCCTCACCCTGGGAGAACCACCTTAGTGATCATGGTATCTCCCCTGCCAGGTAAGTATGAGTTGCATAGCGCCTGCCAGACAGGCTCCCCTCACAAGAGGCCCTACTAAGTCGCTGAGGATTTTTCCTGGTTTTTGGTCCGAAGCAGGCCAAAGATCACCTGTCTGCATCCACCTTTTTGGATTGAAAGCAGCTTTGTTAACAATCAGTGGTCAAATCACAAGCATACAGTATACCGTCAACCAGCCCAATCAATCAATATCTTTGACACAGGCTCAAAGTAGCACAACATAGTACAGCAAAGGCACAGGTCCTACACTTTACGTTACACTCTGCACTAACATTGAGATAAAGCATCACATAGGAAAGCCACAAAACCAAAGGCAGCTGATAAGGGAGAGAGGAGTATCCAATCCTCTTGGCCACCCAGAGGTCAATTGATGGCTGGCTCGCTCGATCGATCGATCTAGCAAGTATCTCTGACTAGTAATAGTCAGCATTGAATAATAAGCACTGTTTTTCACCAGAGTAAATCAGGGGAAAGCGCGAACGCAGTCCCCCACTACCACAAATTATGCAGTCGAGTTTCCCGCATTTGGGGAAATCGCAGGGGTCAGCACACCCGAAGTGCAATGGATGAGCCTCACCCTGGGAGAACCACCTTAGTGATCATGGTATCTCCCCTGCCAGGTAAGTATGAGTTGCATAGCGCCTGCCAGAAAGGCTCCCCTCACAAGAGGCCCTACTAAGTCGCTGAGGATTTTTCCTGGTTTTTGGTCCGAAGCAGGCCAAAGATCACCTGTCTGGATCCAACTGCGCCAAAAAACGGATGCACCTCATTGTACGGAGCCAGGGGTGTGCAGGCACCCCAAATTCCATAAGACACAGGCTCAAGTCTAAGCACTTCCAAGATGCACAGCAACCAGGGTATTAGCATATGGGGCGGCGGCTTCTGGTCAGAGCATTGCCGTGCCGATGAAGCAGTCCCCACATTTGCATGCCGTCACCTGTGAGACAGAGAGGAAGGATAGGTTAGGTTAGGGAAAGGCTCGCCATGCCCTGACTTCTCGAAGCCCAGCAGAAAAAGAAACTTCACTGATCACACTGTTGTTCATCCACGAGGGGGAGACAAAGGCTGCGTATACAGCTAAATATAAAGAGATAATGTACCACATTTTGGATTGAAAAACAGCTTTGTTGACAATCGGTGGTTAAATCACAAGCATACAAGTACCTCTGACTAGTAACAGTCAGCATTGAATAATAAGCACTGTTTTTCACCAGAGTAAATCAGGGGAAAGCGCGAACGCAGTCCCCCACTACCACAAATTATGCAGTCGAGTTTCCCGCATTTGGGGAAATCGCAGGGGTCAGCACACCCGAAGTGCAATGGATGAGCCTCACCCTGGGAGAACCACCTTAATGATCATGGTATCTCCCCTGCCAGGTAAGTATGAGTTGCATAGCGCCTGCCAGACAGGCTCCCCTCACAAGAGGCCCTACTAAGTCGCTGAGGATTTTTCCTGGTTTTTGGTCCGAAGCAGGCCAAAGATCACCTGTCTGCATCCACCTTTTTGGATTGAAAGCAGCTTTGTTAACAATCAGTGGTCAAATCACAAGCATACAGTATACCGTCAACCAGCCCAATCAATCAATATCTTTGACACAGGCTCAAAGTAGCACAACATAGTACAGCAAAGGCACAGGTCCTACACTTTACGTTACACTCTGCACTAACATTGAGATAAAGCATCACATAGGAAAGCCACAAAACCAAAGGCAGCTGATAAGGGAGAGAGGAGTATCCAATCCTCTTGGCCACCCAGAGGTCAATTGATGGCTGGCTCGCTCGATCGATCGATCTAGCAAGTATCTCTGACTAGTAATAGTCAGCATTGAATAATAAGCACTGTTTTTCACCAGAGTAAATCAGGGGAAAGCGCGAACGCAGTCCCCCACTACCACAAATTATGCAGTCGAGTTTCCCGCATTTGGGGAAATCGCAGGGGTCAGCACACCCGAAGTGCAATGGATGAGCCTCACCCTGGGAGAACCACCTTAGTGATCATGGTATCTCCCCTGCCAGGTAAGTATGAGTTGCATAGCGCCTGCCAGACAGGCTCCCCTCACAAGAGGCCCTACTAAGTCGCTGAGGATTTTTCCTGGTTTTTGGTCCGAAGCAGGCCAAAGATCACCTGTCTGCATCCACCTTTTTGGATTGAAAGCAGCTTTGTTAACAATCAGTGGTCAAATCACAAGCATACAGTATACCGTCAACCAGCCCAATCAATCAATATCTTTGACACAGGCTCAAAGTAGCACAACATAGTACAGCAAAGGCACAGGTCCTACACTTTACGTTACACTCTGCACTAACATTGAGATAAAGCATCACATAGGAAAGCCACAAAACCAAAGGCAGCTGATAAGGGAGAGAGGAGTATCCAATCCTCTTGGCCACCCAGAGGTCAATTGATGGCTGGCTCGCTCGATCTAGCAAGTATCTCTGACTAGTAATAGTCAGCATTGAATAATAAGCACTGTTTTTCACCAGAGTAAATCAGGGGAAAGCGCAAACGCAGTCCCCCACTACCACAAATTATGCAGTCGAGTTTCCCGCATTTGGGGAAATCGCAGGGGTCAGCACACCCGAAGTGCAATGGATGAGCCTCACCCTGGGAGAACCACCTTAGTGATCATGGTATCTCCCCTGCCAGGTAAGTATGAGTTGCATAGCGCCTGCCAGAAAGGCTCCCCTCACAAGAGGCCCTACTAAGTCGCTGAGGATTTTTCCTGGTTTTTGGTCCGAAGCAGGCCAAAGATCACCTGTCTGGATCCAACTGCGCCAAAAAACGGATGCACCTCATTGTACGGAGCCAGGGGTGTGCAGGCACCCCAAATTCCATAAGACACAGGCTCAAGTCTAAGCACTTCCAAGATGCACAGCAACCAGGGTATTAGCATATGGGGCGGCGGCTTCTGGTCAGAGCATTGCCGTGCCGATGAAGCAGTCCCCACATTTGCATGCCGTCACCTGTGAGACAGAGAGGAAGGATAGGTTAGGTTAGGGAAAGGCTCGCCATGCCCTGACTTCTCGAAGCCCAGCAGAAAAAGAAACTTCACTGATCACACTGTTGTTCATCCACGAGGGGGAGACAAAGGCTGCGTATACAGCTAAATATAAAGAGATAATGTACCACATTTTGGATTGAAAAACAGCTTTGTTGACAATCGGTGGTTAAATCACAAGCATACAAGTACCTCTGACTAGTAACAGTCAGCATTGAATAATAAGCACTGTTTTTCACCAGAGTAAATCAGGGGAAAGCGCGAACGCAGTCCCCCACTACCACAAATTATGCAGTCGAGTTTCCCGCATTTGGGGAAATCGCAGGGGTCAGCACACCCGAAGTGCAATGGATGAGCCTCACCCTGGGAGAACCACCTTAATGATCATGGTATCTCCCCTGCCAGGTAAGTATGAGTTGCATAGCGCCTGCCAGACAGGCTCCCCTCACAAGAGGCCCTACTAAGTCGCTGAGGATTTTTCCTGGTTTTTGGTCCGAAGCAGGCCAAAGATCACCTGTCTGCATCCACCTTTTTGGATTGAAAGCAGCTTTGTTAACAATCAGTGGTCAAATCACAAGCATACAGTATACCGTCAACCAGCCCAATCAATCAATATCTTTGACACAGGCTCAAAGTAGCACAACATAGTACAGCAAAGGCACAGGTCCTACACTTTACGTTACACTCTGCACTAACATTGAGATAAAGCATCACATAGGAAAGCCACAAAACCAAAGGCAGCTGATAAGGGAGAGAGGAGTATCCAATCCTCTTGGCCACCCAGAGGTCAATTGATGGCTGGCTCGCTCGATCGATCGATCTAGCAAGTATCTCTGACTAGTAATAGTCAGCATTGAATAATAAGCACTGTTTTTCACCAGAGTAAATCAGGGGAAAGCGCGAACGCAGTCCCCCACTACCACAAATTATGCAGTCGAGTTTCCCGCATTTGGGGAAATCGCAGGGGTCAGCACACCCGAAGTGCAATGGATGAGCCTCACCCTGGGAGAACCACCTTAGTGATCATGGTATCTCCCCTGCCAGGTAAGTATGAGTTGCATAGCGCCTGCCAGACAGGCTCCCCTCACAAGAGGCCCTACTAAGTCGCTGAGGATTTTTCCTGGTTTTTGGTCCGAAGCAGGCCAAAGATCACCTGTCTGCATCCACCTTTTTGGATTGAAAGCAGCTTTGTTAACAATCAGTGGTCAAATCACAAGCATACAGTATACCGTCAACCAGCCCAATCAATCAATATCTTTGACACAGGCTCAAAGTAGCACAACATAGTACAGCAAAGGCACAGGTCCTACACTTTACGTTACACTCTGCACTAACATTGAGATAAAGCATCACATAGGAAAGCCACAAAACCAAAGGCAGCTGATAAGGGAGAGAGGAGTATCCAATCCTCTTGGCCACCCAGAGGTCAATTGATGGCTGGCTCGCTCGATCTAGCAAGTATCTCTGACTAGTAATAGTCAGCATTGAATAATAAGCACTGTTTTTCACCAGAGTAAATCAGGGGAAAGCGCAAACGCAGTCCCCCACTACCACAAATTATGCAGTCGAGTTTCCCGCATTTGGGGAAATCGCAGGGGTCAGCACACCCGAAGTGCAATGGCTGAGCCTCACCCTGGGAGAACCACCTTAATGATCATGGTATCTCCCCTGCCAGGTAAGTATGAGTTGCATAGCGCCTGCCAGACAGGCTCCCCTCACAAGAGGCCCTACTAAGTCGCTGAGGATTTTTCCTGGTTTTTGGTCCGAAGCAGGCCAAAGATCACCTGTCTGCATCCACCTTTTTGGATTGAAAGCAGCTTTGTTAACAATCAGTGGTCAAATCACAAGCATACAGTATACCGTCAACCAGCCCAATCAATCAATATCTTTGACACAGGCTCAAAGTAGCACAACATAGTACAGCAAAGGCACAGGTCCTACACTTTACGTTACACTCTGCACTAACATTGAGATAAAGCATCACATAGGAAAGCCACAAAACCAAAGGCAGCTGATAAGGGAGAGAGGAGTATCCAATCCTCTTGGCCACCCAGAGGTCAATTGATGGCTGGCTCGCTCGATCGATCGATCTAGCAAGTATCTCTGACTAGTAATAGTCAGCATTGAATAATAAGCACTGTTTTTCACCAGAGTAAATCAGGGGAAAGCGCGAACGCAGTCCCCCACTACCACAAATTATGCAGTCGAGTTTCCCGCATTTGGGGAAATCGCAGGGGTCAGCACACCCGAAGTGCAATGGATGAGCCTCACCCTGGGAGAACCACCTTAGTGATCATGGTATCTCCCCTGCCAGGTAAGTATGAGTTGCATAGCGCCTGCCAGACAGGCTCCCCTCACAAGAGGCCCTACTAAGTCGCTGAGGATTTTTCCTGGTTTTTGGTCCGAAGCAGGCCAAAGATCACCTGTCTGCATCCACCTTTTTGGATTGAAAGCAGCTTTGTTAACAATCAGTGGTCAAATCACAAGCATACAGTATACCGTCAACCAGCCCAATCAATCAATATCTTTGACACAGGCTCAAAGTAGCACAACATAGTACAGCAAAGGCACAGGTCCTACACTTTACGTTACACTCTGCACTAACATTGAGATAAAGCATCACATAGGAAAGCCACAAAACCAAAGGCAGCTGATAAGGGAGAGAGGAGTATCCAATCCTCTTGGCCACCCAGAGGTCAATTGATGGCTGGCTCGCTCGATCTAGCAAGTATCTCTGACTAGTAATAGTCAGCATTGAATAATAAGCACTGTTTTTCACCAGAGTAAATCAGGGGAAAGCGCAAACGCAGTCCCCCACTACCACAAATTATGCAGTCGAGTTTCCCGCATTTGGGGAAATCGCAGGGGTCAGCACACCCGAAGTGCAATGGATGAGCCTCACCCTGGGAGAACCACCTTAATGATCATGGTATCTCCCCTGCCAGGTAAGTATGAGTTGCATAGCGCCTGCCAGACAGGCTCCCCTCACAAGAGGCCCTACTAAGTCGCTGAGGATTTTTCCTGGTTTTTGGTCCGAAGCAGGCCAAAGATCACCTGTCTGCATCCACCTTTTTGGATTGAAAGCAGCTTTGTTAACAATCAGTGGTCAAATCACAAGCATACAGTATACCGTCAACCAGCCCAATCAATCAATATCTTTGACACAGGCTCAAAGTAGCACAACATAGTACAGCAAAGGCACAGGTCCTACACTTTACGTTACACTCTGCACTAACATTGAGATAAAGCATCACATAGGAAAGCCACAAAACCAAAGGCAGCTGATAAGGGAGAGAGGAGTATCCAATCCTCTTGGCCACCCAGAGGTCAATTGATGGCTGGCTCGCTCGATCGATCGATCTAGCAAGTATCTCTGACTAGTAATAGTCAGCATTGAATAATAAGCACTGTTTTTCACCAGAGTAAATCAGGGGAAAGCGCGAACGCAGTCCCCCACTACCACAAATTATGCAGTCGAGTTTCCCGCATTTGGGGAAATCGCAGGGGTCAGCACACCCGAAGTGCAATGGATGAGCCTCACCCTGGGAGAACCACCTTAGTGATCATGGTATCTCCCCTGCCAGGTAAGTATGAGTTGCATAGCGCCTGCCAGAAAGGCTCCCCTCACAAGAGGCCCTACTAAGTCGCTGAGGATTTTTCCTGGTTTTTGGTCCGAAGCAGGCCAAAGATCACCTGTCTGGATCCAACTGCGCCAAAAAACGGATGCACCTCATTGTACGGAGCCAGGGGTGTGCAGGCACCCCAAATTCCATAAGACACAGGCTCAAGTCTAAGCACTTCCAAGATGCACAGCAACCAGGGTATTAGCATATGGGGCGGCGGCTTCTGGTCAGAGCATTGCCGTGCCGATGAAGCAGTCCCCACATTTGCATGCCGTCACCTGTGAGACAGAGAGGAAGGATAGGTTAGGTTAGGGAAAGGCTCGCCATGCCCTGACTTCTCGAAGCCCAGCAGAAAAAGAAACTTCACTGATCACACTGTTGTTCATCCACGAGGGGGAGACAAAGGCTGCGTATACAGCTAAATATAAAGAGATAATGTACCACATTTTGGATTGAAAAACAGCTTTGTTGACAATCGGTGGTTAAATCACAAGCATACAAGTACCTCTGACTAGTAACAGTCAGCATTGAATAATAAGCACTGTTTTTCACCAGAGTAAATCAGGGGAAAGCGCGAACGCAGTCCCCCACTACCACAAATTATGCAGTCGAGTTTCCCGCATTTGGGGAAATCGCAGGGGTCAGCACACCCGAAGTGCAATGGATGAGCCTCACCCTGGGAGAACCACCTTAATGATCATGGTATCTCCCCTGCCAGGTAAGTATGAGTTGCATAGCGCCTGCCAGACAGGCTCCCCTCACAAGAGGCCCTACTAAGTCGCTGAGGATTTTTCCTGGTTTTTGGTCCGAAGCAGGCCAAAGATCACCTGTCTGCATCCACCTTTTTGGATTGAAAGCAGCTTTGTTAACAATCAGTGGTCAAATCACAAGCATACAGTATACCGTCAACCAGCCCAATCAATCAATATCTTTGACACAGGCTCAAAGTAGCACAACATAGTACAGCAAAGGCACAGGTCCTACACTTTACGTTACACTCTGCACTAACATTGAGATAAAGCATCACATAGGAAAGCCACAAAACCAAAGGCAGCTGATAAGGGAGAGAGGAGTATCCAATCCTCTTGGCCACCCAGAGGTCAATTGATGGCTGGCTCGCTCGATCGATCGATCTAGCAAGTATCTCTGACTAGTAATAGTCAGCATTGAATAATAAGCACTGTTTTTCACCAGAGTAAATCAGGGGAAAGCGCGAACGCAGTCCCCCACTACCACAAATTATGCAGTCGAGTTTCCCGCATTTGGGGAAATCGCAGGGGTCAGCACACCCGAAGTGCAATGGATGAGCCTCACCCTGGGAGAACCACCTTAGTGATCATGGTATCTCCCCTGCCAGGTAAGTATGAGTTGCATAGCGCCTGCCAGACAGGCTCCCCTCACAAGAGGCCCTACTAAGTCGCTGAGGATTTTTCCTGGTTTTTGGTCCGAAGCAGGCCAAAGATCACCTGTCTGCATCCACCTTTTTGGATTGAAAGCAGCTTTGTTAACAATCAGTGGTCAAATCACAAGCATACAGTATACCGTCAACCAGCCCAATCAATCAATATCTTTGACACAGGCTCAAAGTAGCACAACATAGTACAGCAAAGGCACAGGTCCTACACTTTACGTTACACTCTGCACTAACATTGAGATAAAGCATCACATAGGAAAGCCACAAAACCAAAGGCAGCTGATAAGGGAGAGAGGAGTATCCAATCCTCTTGGCCACCCAGAGGTCAATTGATGGCTGGCTCGCTCGATCTAGCAAGTATCTCTGACTAGTAATAGTCAGCATTGAATAATAAGCACTGTTTTTCACCAGAGTAAATCAGGGGAAAGCGCAAACGCAGTCCCCCACTACCACAAATTATGCAGTCGAGTTTCCCGCATTTGGGGAAATCGCAGGGGTCAGCACACCCGAAGTGCAATGGCTGAGCCTCACCCTGGGAGAACCACCTTAATGATCATGGTATCTCCCCTGCCAGGTAAGTATGAGTTGCATAGCGCCTGCCAGACAGGCTCCCCTCACAAGAGGCCCTACTAAGTCGCTGAGGATTTTTCCTGGTTTTTGGTCCGAAGCAGGCCAAAGATCACCTGTCTGCATCCACCTTTTTGGATTGAAAGCAGCTTTGTTAACAATCAGTGGTCAAATCACAAGCATACAGTATACCGTCAACCAGCCCAATCAATCAATATCTTTGACACAGGCTCAAAGTAGCACAACATAGTACAGCAAAGGCACAGGTCCTACACTTTACGTTACACTCTGCACTAACATTGAGATAAAGCATCACATAGGAAAGCCACAAAACCAAAGGCAGCTGATAAGGGAGAGAGGAGTATCCAATCCTCTTGGCCACCCAGAGGTCAATTGATGGCTGGCTCGCTCGATCGATCGATCTAGCAAGTATCTCTGACTAGTAATAGTCAGCATTGAATAATAAGCACTGTTTTTCACCAGAGTAAATCAGGGGAAAGCGCGAACGCAGTCCCCCACTACCACAAATTATGCAGTCGAGTTTCCCGCATTTGGGGAAATCGCAGGGGTCAGCACACCCGAAGTGCAATGGATGAGCCTCACCCTGGGAGAACCACCTTAGTGATCATGGTATCTCCCCTGCCAGGTAAGTATGAGTTGCATAGCGCCTGCCAGACAGGCTCCCCTCACAAGAGGCCCTACTAAGTCGCTGAGGATTTTTCCTGGTTTTTGGTCCGAAGCAGGCCAAAGATCACCTGTCTGCATCCACCTTTTTGGATTGAAAGCAGCTTTGTTAACAATCAGTGGTCAAATCACAAGCATACAGTATACCGTCAACCAGCCCAATCAATCAATATCTTTGACACAGGCTCAAAGTAGCACAACATAGTACAGCAAAGGCACAGGTCCTACACTTTACGTTACACTCTGCACTAACATTGAGATAAAGCATCACATAGGAAAGCCACAAAACCAAAGGCAGCTGATAAGGGAGAGAGGAGTATCCAATCCTCTTGGCCACCCAGAGGTCAATTGATGGCTGGCTCGCTCGATCTAGCAAGTATCTCTGACTAGTAATAGTCAGCATTGAATAATAAGCACTGTTTTTCACCAGAGTAAATCAGGGGAAAGCGCAAACGCAGTCCCCCACTACCACAAATTATGCAGTCGAGTTTCCCGCATTTGGGGAAATCGCAGGGGTCAGCACACCCGAAGTGCAATGGATGAGCCTCACCCTGGGAGAACCACCTTAATGATCATGGTATCTCCCCTGCCAGGTAAGTATGAGTTGCATAGCGCCTGCCAGACAGGCTCCCCTCACAAGAGGCCCTACTAAGTCGCTGAGGATTTTTCCTGGTTTTTGGTCCGAAGCAGGCCAAAGATCACCTGTCTGCATCCACCTTTTTGGATTGAAAGCAGCTTTGTTAACAATCAGTGGTCAAATCACAAGCATACAGTATACCGTCAACCAGCCCAATCAATCAATATCTTTGACACAGGCTCAAAGTAGCACAACATAGTACAGCAAAGGCACAGGTCCTACACTTTACGTTACACTCTGCACTAACATTGAGATAAAGCATCACATAGGAAAGCCACAAAACCAAAGGCAGCTGATAAGGGAGAGAGGAGTATCCAATCCTCTTGGCCACCCAGAGGTCAATTGATGGCTGGCTCGCTCGATCTAGCAAGTATCTCTGACTAGTAATAGTCAGCATTGAATAATAAGCACTGTTTTTCACCAGAGTAAATCAGGGGAAAGCGCAAACGCAGTCCCCCACTACCACAAATTATGCAGTCGAGTTTCCCGCATTTGGGGAAATCGCAGGGGTCAGCACACCCGAAGTGCAATGGATGAGCCTCACCCTGGGAGAACCACCTTAGTGATCATGGTATCTCCCCTGCCAGGTAAGTATGAGTTGCATAGCGCCTGCCAGAAAGGCTCCCCTCACAAGAGGCCCTACTAAGTCGCTGAGGATTTTTCCTGGTTTTTGGTCCGAAGCAGGCCAAAGATCACCTGTCTGGATCCAACTGCGCCAAAAAACGGATGCACCTCATTGTACGGAGCCAGGGGTGTGCAGGCACCCCAAATTCCATAAGACACAGGCTCAAGTCTAAGCACTTCCAAGATGCACAGCAACCAGGGTATTAGCATATGGGGCGGCGGCTTCTGGTCAGAGCATTGCCGTGCCGATGAAGCAGTCCCCACATTTGCATGCCGTCACCTGTGAGACAGAGAGGAAGGATAGGTTAGGTTAGGGAAAGGCTCGCCATGCCCTGACTTCTCGAAGCCCAGCAGAAAAAGAAACTTCACTGATCACACTGTTGTTCATCCACGAGGGGGAGACAAAGGCTGCGTATACAGCTAAATATAAAGAGATAATGTACCACATTTTGGATTGAAAAACAGCTTTGTTGACAATCGGTGGTTAAATCACAAGCATACAAGTACCTCTGACTAGTAACAGTCAGCATTGAATAATAAGCACTGTTTTTCACCAGAGTAAATCAGGGGAAAGCGCGAACGCAGTCCCCCACTACCACAAATTATGCAGTCGAGTTTCCCGCATTTGGGGAAATCGCAGGGGTCAGCACACCCGAAGTGCAATGGATGAGCCTCACCCTGGGAGAACCACCTTAATGATCATGGTATCTCCCCTGCCAGGTAAGTATGAGTTGCATAGCGCCTGCCAGACAGGCTCCCCTCACAAGAGGCCCTACTAAGTCGCTGAGGATTTTTCCTGGTTTTTGGTCCGAAGCAGGCCAAAGATCACCTGTCTGCATCCACCTTTTTGGATTGAAAGCAGCTTTGTTAACAATCAGTGGTCAAATCACAAGCATACAGTATACCGTCAACCAGCCCAATCAATCAATATCTTTGACACAGGCTCAAAGTAGCACAACATAGTACAGCAAAGGCACAGGTCCTACACTTTACGTTACACTCTGCACTAACATTGAGATAAAGCATCACATAGGAAAGCCACAAAACCAAAGGCAGCTGATAAGGGAGAGAGGAGTATCCAATCCTCTTGGCCACCCAGAGGTCAATTGATGGCTGGCTCGCTCGATCGATCGATCTAGCAAGTATCTCTGACTAGTAATAGTCAGCATTGAATAATAAGCACTGTTTTTCACCAGAGTAAATCAGGGGAAAGCGCGAACGCAGTCCCCCACTACCACAAATTATGCAGTCGAGTTTCCCGCATTTGGGGAAATCGCAGGGGTCAGCACACCCGAAGTGCAATGGATGAGCCTCACCCTGGGAGAACCACCTTAGTGATCATGGTATCTCCCCTGCCAGGTAAGTATGAGTTGCATAGCGCCTGCCAGACAGGCTCCCCTCACAAGAGGCCCTACTAAGTCGCTGAGGATTTTTCCTGGTTTTTGGTCCGAAGCAGGCCAAAGATCACCTGTCTGCATCCACCTTTTTGGATTGAAAGCAGCTTTGTTAACAATCAGTGGTCAAATCACAAGCATACAGTATACCGTCAACCAGCCCAATCAATCAATATCTTTGACACAGGCTCAAAGTAGCACAACATAGTACAGCAAAGGCACAGGTCCTACACTTTACGTTACACTCTGCACTAACATTGAGATAAAGCATCACATAGGAAAGCCACAAAACCAAAGGCAGCTGATAAGGGAGAGAGGAGTATCCAATCCTCTTGGCCACCCAGAGGTCAATTGATGGCTGGCTCGCTCGATCTAGCAAGTATCTCTGACTAGTAATAGTCAGCATTGAATAATAAGCACTGTTTTTCACCAGAGTAAATCAGGGGAAAGCGCAAACGCAGTCCCCCACTACCACAAATTATGCAGTCGAGTTTCCCGCATTTGGGGAAATCGCAGGGGTCAGCACACCCGAAGTGCAATGGATGAGCCTCACCCTGGGAGAACCACCTTAGTGATCATGGTATCTCCCCTGCCAGGTAAGTATGAGTTGCATAGCGCCTGCCAGAAAGGCTCCCCTCACAAGAGGCCCTACTAAGTCGCTGAGGATTTTTCCTGGTTTTTGGTCCGAAGCAGGCCAAAGATCACCTGTCTGGATCCAACTGCGCCAAAAAACGGATGCACCTCATTGTACGGAGCCAGGGGTGTGCAGGCACCCCAAATTCCATAAGACACAGGCTCAAGTCTAAGCACTTCCAAGATGCACAGCAACCAGGGTATTAGCATATGGGGCGGCGGCTTCTGGTCAGAGCATTGCCGTGCCGATGAAGCAGTCCCCACATTTGCATGCCGTCACCTGTGAGACAGAGAGGAAGGATAGGTTAGGTTAGGGAAAGGCTCGCCATGCCCTGACTTCTCGAAGCCCAGCAGAAAAAGAAACTTCACTGATCACACTGTTGTTCATCCACGAGGGGGAGACAAAGGCTGCGTATACAGCTAAATATAAAGAGATAATGTACCACATTTTGGATTGAAAAACAGCTTTGTTGACAATCGGTGGTTAAATCACAAGCATACAAGTACCTCTGACTAGTAACAGTCAGCATTGAATAATAAGCACTGTTTTTCACCAGAGTAAATCAGGGGAAAGCGCGAACGCAGTCCCCCACTACCACAAATTATGCAGTCGAGTTTCCCGCATTTGGGGAAATCGCAGGGGTCAGCACACCCGAAGTGCAATGGATGAGCCTCACCCTGGGAGAACCACCTTAATGATCATGGTATCTCCCCTGCCAGGTAAGTATGAGTTGCATAGCGCCTGCCAGACAGGCTCCCCTCACAAGAGGCCCTACTAAGTCGCTGAGGATTTTTCCTGGTTTTTGGTCCGAAGCAGGCCAAAGATCACCTGTCTGCATCCACCTTTTTGGATTGAAAGCAGCTTTGTTAACAATCAGTGGTCAAATCACAAGCATACAGTATACCGTCAACCAGCCCAATCAATCAATATCTTTGACACAGGCTCAAAGTAGCACAACATAGTACAGCAAAGGCACAGGTCCTACACTTTACGTTACACTCTGCACTAACATTGAGATAAAGCATCACATAGGAAAGCCACAAAACCAAAGGCAGCTGATAAGGGAGAGAGGAGTATCCAATCCTCTTGGCCACCCAGAGGTCAATTGATGGCTGGCTCGCTCGATTGATCGATCTAGCAAGTATCTCTGACTAGTAATAGTCAGCATTGAATAATAAGCACTGTTTTTCACCAGAGTAAATCAGGGGAAAGCGCAAACGCAGTCCCCCACTACCACAAATTATGCAGTCGAGTTTCCCGCATTTGGGGAAATCGCAGGGGTCAGCACACCCGAAGTGCAATGGCTGAGCCTCACCCTGGGAGAACCACCTTAATGATCATGGTATCTCCCCTGCCAGGTAAGTATGAGTTGCATAGCGCCTGCCAGACAGGCTCCCCTCACAAGAGGCCCTACTAAGTCGCTGAGGATTTTTCCTGGTTTTTGGTCCGAAGCAGGCCAAAGATCACCTGTCTGCATCCACCTTTTTGGATTGAAAGCAGCTTTGTTAACAATCAGTGGTCAAATCACAAGCATACAGTATACCGTCAACCAGCCCAATCAATCAATATCTTTGACACAGGCTCAAAGTAGCACAACATAGTACAGCAAAGGCACAGGTCCTACACTTTACGTTACACTCTGCACTAACATTGAGATAAAGCATCACATAGGAAAGCCACAAAACCAAAGGCAGCTGATAAGGGAGAGAGGAGTATCCAATCCTCTTGGCCACCCAGAGGTCAATTGATGGCTGGCTCGCTCGATCGATCGATCTAGCAAGTATCTCTGACTAGTAATAGTCAGCATTGAATAATAAGCACTGTTTTTCACCAGAGTAAATCAGGGGAAAGCGCAAACGCAGTCCCCCACTACCACAAATTATGCAGTCGAGTTTCCCGCATTTGGGGAAATCGCAGGGGTCAGCACACCCGAAGTGCAATGGATGAGCCTCACCCTGGGAGAACCACCTTAGTGATCATGGTATCTCCCCTGCCAGGTAAGTATGAGTTGCATAGCGCCTGCCAGACAGGCTCCCCTCACAAGAGGCCCTACTAAGTCGCTGAGGATTTTTCCTGGTTTTTGGTCCGAAGCAGGCCAAAGATCACCTGTCTGCATCCACCTTTTTGGATTGAAAGCAGCTTTGTTAACAATCAGTGGTCAAATCACAAGCATACAGTATACCGTCAACCAGCCCAATCAATCAATATCTTTGACACAGGCTCAAAGTAGCACAACATAGTACAGCAAAGGCACAGGTCCTACACTTTACGTTACACTCTGCACTAACATTGAGATAAAGCATCACATAGGAAAGCCACAAAACCAAAGGCAGCTGATAAGGGAGAGAGGAGTATCCAATCCTCTTGGCCACCCAGAGGTCAATTGATGGCTGGCTCGCTCGATCTAGCAAGTATCTCTGACTAGTAATAGTCAGCATTGAATAATAAGCACTGTTTTTCACCAGAGTAAATCAGGGGAAAGCGCAAACGCAGTCCCCCACTACCACAAATTATGCAGTCGAGTTTCCCGCATTTGGGGAAATCGCAGGGGTCAGCACACCCGAAGTGCAATGGATGAGCCTCACCCTGGGAGAACCACCTTAATGATCATGGTATCTCCCCTGCCAGGTAAGTATGAGTTGCATAGCGCCTGCCAGACAGGCTCCCCTCACAAGAGGCCCTACTAAGTCGCTGAGGATTTTTCCTGGTTTTTGGTCCGAAGCAGGCCAAAGATCACCTGTCTGCATCCACCTTTTTGGATTGAAAGCAGCTTTGTTAACAATCAGTGGTCAAATCACAAGCATACAGTATACCGTCAACCAGCCCAATCAATCAATATCTTTGACACAGGCTCAAAGTAGCACAACATAGTACAGCAAAGGCACAGGTCCTACACTTTACGTTACACTCTGCACTAACATTGAGATAAAGCATCACATAGGAAAGCCACAAAACCAAAGGCAGCTGATAAGGGAGAGAGGAGTATCCAATCCTCTTGGCCACCCAGAGGTCAATTGATGGCTGGCTCGCTCGATCTAGCAAGTATCTCTGACTAGTAATAGTCAGCATTGAATAATAAGCACTGTTTTTCACCAGAGTAAATCAGGGGAAAGCGCAAACGCAGTCCCCCACTACCACAAATTATGCAGTCGAGTTTCCCGCATTTGGGGAAATCGCAGGGGTCAGCACACCCGAAGTGCAATGGATGAGCCTCACCCTGGGAGAACCACCTTAGTGATCATGGTATCTCCCCTGCCAGGTAAGTATGAGTTGCATAGCGCCTGCCAGAAAGGCTCCCCTCACAAGAGGCCCTACTAAGTCGCTGAGGATTTTTCCTGGTTTTTGGTCCGAAGCAGGCCAAAGATCACCTGTCTGGATCCAACTGCGCCAAAAAACGGATGCACCTCATTGTACGGAGCCAGGGGTGTGCAGGCACCCCAAATTCCATAAGACACAGGCTCAAGTCTAAGCACTTCCAAGATGCACAGCAACCAGGGTATTAGCATATGGGGCGGCGGCTTCTGGTCAGAGCATTGCCGTGCCGATGAAGCAGTCCCCACATTTGCATGCCGTCACCTGTGAGACAGAGAGGAAGGATAGGTTAGGTTAGGGAAAGGCTCGCCATGCCCTGACTTCTCGAAGCCCAGCAGAAAAAGAAACTTCACTGATCACACTGTTGTTCATCCACGAGGGGGAGACAAAGGCTGCGTATACAGCTAAATATAAAGAGATAATGTACCACATTTTGGATTGAAAAACAGCTTTGTTGACAATCGGTGGTTAAATCACAAGCATACAAGTACCTCTGACTAGTAACAGTCAGCATTGAATAATAAGCACTGTTTTTCACCAGAGTAAATCAGGGGAAAGCGCGAACGCAGTCCCCCACTACCACAAATTATGCAGTCGAGTTTCCCGCATTTGGGGAAATCGCAGGGGTCAGCACACCCGAAGTGCAATGGATGAGCCTCACCCTGGGAGAACCACCTTAATGATCATGGTATCTCCCCTGCCAGGTAAGTATGAGTTGCATAGCGCCTGCCAGACAGGCTCCCCTCACAAGAGGCCCTACTAAGTCGCTGAGGATTTTTCCTGGTTTTTGGTCCGAAGCAGGCCAAAGATCACCTGTCTGCATCCACCTTTTTGGATTGAAAGCAGCTTTGTTAACAATCAGTGGTCAAATCACAAGCATACAGTATACCGTCAACCAGCCCAATCAATCAATATCTTTGACACAGGCTCAAAGTAGCACAACATAGTACAGCAAAGGCACAGGTCCTACACTTTACGTTACACTCTGCACTAACATTGAGATAAAGCATCACATAGGAAAGCCACAAAACCAAAGGCAGCTGATAAGGGAGAGAGGAGTATCCAATCCTCTTGGCCACCCAGAGGTCAATTGATGGCTGGCTCGCTCGATCGATCGATCTAGCAAGTATCTCTGACTAGTAATAGTCAGCATTGAATAATAAGCACTGTTTTTCACCAGAGTAAATCAGGGGAAAGCGCAAACGCAGTCCCCCACTACCACAAATTATGCAGTCGAGTTTCCCGCATTTGGGGAAATCGCAGGGGTCAGCACACCCGAAGTGCAATGGCTGAGCCTCACCCTGGGAGAACCACCTTAATGATCATGGTATCTCCCCTGCCAGGTAAGTATGAGTTGCATAGCGCCTGCCAGACAGGCTCCCCTCACAAGAGGCCCTACTAAGTCGCTGAGGATTTTTCCTGGTTTTTGGTCCGAAGCAGGCCAAAGATCACCTGTCTGCATCCACCTTTTTGGATTGAAAGCAGCTTTGTTAACAATCAGTGGTCAAATCACAAGCATACAGTATACCGTCAACCAGCCCAATCAATCAATATCTTTGACACAGGCTCAAAGTAGCACAACATAGTACAGCAAAGGCACAGGTCCTACACTTTACGTTACACTCTGCACTAACATTGAGATAAAGCATCACATAGGAAAGCCACAAAACCAAAGGCAGCTGATAAGGGAGAGAGGAGTATCCAATCCTCTTGGCCACCCAGAGGTCAATTGATGGCTGGCTCGCTCGATCGATCGATCTAGCAAGTATCTCTGACTAGTAATAGTCAGCATTGAATAATAAGCACTGTTTTTCACCAGAGTAAATCAGGGGAAAGCGCAAACGCAGTCCCCCACTACCACAAATTATGCAGTCGAGTTTCCCGCATTTGGGGAAATCGCAGGGGTCAGCACACCCGAAGTGCAATGGATGAGCCTCACCCTGGGAGAACCACCTTAGTGATCATGGTATCTCCCCTGCCAGGTAAGTATGAGTTGCATAGCGCCTGCCAGACAGGCTCCCCTCACAAGAGGCCCTACTAAGTCGCTGAGGATTTTTCCTGGTTTTTGGTCCGAAGCAGGCCAAAGATCACCTGTCTGCATCCACCTTTTTGGATTGAAAGCAGCTTTGTTAACAATCAGTGGTCAAATCACAAGCATACAGTATACCGTCAACCAGCCCAATCAATCAATATCTTTGACACAGGCTCAAAGTAGCACAACATAGTACAGCAAAGGCACAGGTCCTACACTTTACGTTACACTCTGCACTAACATTGAGATAAAGCATCACATAGGAAAGCCACAAAACCAAAGGCAGCTGATAAGGGAGAGAGGAGTATCCAATCCTCTTGGCCACCCAGAGGTCAATTGATGGCTGGCTCGCTCGATCTAGCAAGTATCTCTGACTAGTAATAGTCAGCATTGAATAATAAGCACTGTTTTTCACCAGAGTAAATCAGGGGAAAGCGCAAACGCAGTCCCCCACTACCACAAATTATGCAGTCGAGTTTCCCGCATTTGGGGAAATCGCAGGGGTCAGCACACCCGAAGTGCAATGGATGAGCCTCACCCTGGGAGAACCACCTTAATGATCATGGTATCTCCCCTGCCAGGTAAGTATGAGTTGCATAGCGCCTGCCAGACAGGCTCCCCTCACAAGAGGCCCTACTAAGTCGCTGAGGATTTTTCCTGGTTTTTGGTCCGAAGCAGGCCAAAGATCACCTGTCTGCATCCACCTTTTTGGATTGAAAGCAGCTTTGTTAACAATCAGTGGTCAAATCACAAGCATACAGTATACCGTCAACCAGCCCAATCAATCAATATCTTTGACACAGGCTCAAAGTAGCACAACATAGTACAGCAAAGGCACAGGTCCTACACTTTACGTTACACTCTGCACTAACATTGAGATAAAGCATCACATAGGAAAGCCACAAAACCAAAGGCAGCTGATAAGGGAGAGAGGAGTATCCAATCCTCTTGGCCACCCAGAGGTCAATTGATGGCTGGCTCGCTCGATCGATCGATCTAGCAAGTATCTCTGACTAGTAATAGTCAGCATTGAATAATAAGCACTGTTTTTCACCAGAGTAAATCAGGGGAAAGCGCAAACGCAGTCCCCCACTACCACAAATTATGCAGTCGAGTTTCCCGCATTTGGGGAAATCGCAGGGGTCAGCACACCCGAAGTGCAATGGATGAGCCTCACCCTGGGAGAACCACCTTAGTGATCATGGTATCTCCCCTGCCAGGTAAGTATGAGTTGCATAGCGCCTGCCAGACAGGCTCCCCTCACAAGAGGCCCTACTAAGTCGCTGAGGATTTTTCCTGGTTTTTGGTCCGAAGCAGGCCAAAGATCACCTGTCTGCATCCACCTTTTTGGATTGAAAGCAGCTTTGTTAACAATCAGTGGTCAAATCACAAGCATACAGTATACCGTCAACCAGCCCAATCAATCAATATCTTTGACACAGGCTCAAAGTAGCACAACATAGTACAGCAAAGGCACAGGTCCTACACTTTACGTTACACTCTGCACTAACATTGAGATAAAGCATCACATAGGAAAGCCACAAAACCAAAGGCAGCTGATAAGGGAGAGAGGAGTATCCAATCCTCTTGGCCACCCAGAGGTCAATTGATGGCTGGCTCGCTCGATCTAGCAAGTATCTCTGACTAGTAATAGTCAGCATTGAATAATAAGCACTGTTTTTCACCAGAGTAAATCAGGGGAAAGCGCAAACGCAGTCCCCCACTACCACAAATTATGCAGTCGAGTTTCCCGCATTTGGGGAAATCGCAGGGGTCAGCACACCCGAAGTGCAATGGATGAGCCTCACCCTGGGAGAACCACCTTAATGATCATGGTATCTCCCCTGCCAGGTAAGTATGAGTTGCATAGCGCCTGCCAGACAGGCTCCCCTCACAAGAGGCCCTACTAAGTCGCTGAGGATTTTTCCTGGTTTTTGGTCCGAAGCAGGCCAAAGATCACCTGTCTGCATCCACCTTTTTGGATTGAAAGCAGCTTTGTTAACAATCAGTGGTCAAATCACAAGCATACAGTATACCGTCAACCAGCCCAATCAATCAATATCTTTGACACAGGCTCAAAGTAGCACAACATAGTACAGCAAAGGCACAGGTCCTACACTTTACGTTACACTCTGCACTAACATTGAGATAAAGCATCACATAGGAAAGCCACAAAACCAAAGGCAGCTGATAAGGGAGAGAGGAGTATCCAATCCTCTTGGCCACCCAGAGGTCAATTGATGGCTGGCTCGCTCGATCTAGCAAGTATCTCTGACTAGTAATAGTCAGCATTGAATAATAAGCACTGTTTTTCACCAGAGTAAATCAGGGGAAAGCGCAAACGCAGTCCCCCACTACCACAAATTATGCAGTCGAGTTTCCCGCATTTGGGGAAATCGCAGGGGTCAGCACACCCGAAGTGCAATGGATGAGCCTCACCCTGGGAGAACCACCTTAGTGATCATGGTATCTCCCCTGCCAGGTAAGTATGAGTTGCATAGCGCCTGCCAGAAAGGCTCCCCTCACAAGAGGCCCTACTAAGTCGCTGAGGATTTTTCCTGGTTTTTGGTCCGAAGCAGGCCAAAGATCACCTGTCTGGATCCAACTGCGCCAAAAAACGGATGCACCTCATTGTACGGAGCCAGGGGTGTGCAGGCACCCCAAATTCCATAAGACACAGGCTCAAGTCTAAGCACTTCCAAGATGCACAGCAACCAGGGTATTAGCATATGGGGCGGCGGCTTCTGGTCAGAGCATTGCCGTGCCGATGAAGCAGTCCCCACATTTGCATGCCGTCACCTGTGAGACAGAGAGGAAGGATAGGTTAGGTTAGGGAAAGGCTCGCCATGCCCTGACTTCTCGAAGCCCAGCAGAAAAAGAAACTTCACTGATCACACTGTTGTTCATCCACGAGGGGGAGACAAAGGCTGCGTATACAGCTAAATATAAAGAGATAATGTACCACATTTTGGATTGAAAAACAGCTTTGTTGACAATCGGTGGTTAAATCACAAGCATACAAGTACCTCTGACTAGTAACAGTCAGCATTGAATAATAAGCACTGTTTTTCACCAGAGTAAATCAGGGGAAAGCGCGAACGCAGTCCCCCACTACCACAAATTATGCAGTCGAGTTTCCCGCATTTGGGGAAATCGCAGGGGTCAGCACACCCGAAGTGCAATGGATGAGCCTCACCCTGGGAGAACCACCTTAATGATCATGGTATCTCCCCTGCCAGGTAAGTATGAGTTGCATAGCGCCTGCCAGACAGGCTCCCCTCACAAGAGGCCCTACTAAGTCGCTGAGGATTTTTCCTGGTTTTTGGTCCGAAGCAGGCCAAAGATCACCTGTCTGCATCCACCTTTTTGGATTGAAAGCAGCTTTGTTAACAATCAGTGGTCAAATCACAAGCATACAGTATACCGTCAACCAGCCCAATCAATCAATATCTTTGACACAGGCTCAAAGTAGCACAACATAGTACAGCAAAGGCACAGGTCCTACACTTTACGTTACACTCTGCACTAACATTGAGATAAAGCATCACATAGGAAAGCCACAAAACCAAAGGCAGCTGATAAGGGAGAGAGGAGTATCCAATCCTCTTGGCCACCCAGAGGTCAATTGATGGCTGGCTCGCTCGATCGATCGATCTAGCAAGTATCTCTGACTAGTAATAGTCAGCATTGAATAATAAGCACTGTTTTTCACCAGAGTAAATCAGGGGAAAGCGCAAACGCAGTCCCCCACTACCACAAATTATGCAGTCGAGTTTCCCGCATTTGGGGAAATCGCAGGGGTCAGCACACCCGAAGTGCAATGGCTGAGCCTCACCCTGGGAGAACCACCTTAATGATCATGGTATCTCCCCTGCCAGGTAAGTATGAGTTGCATAGCGCCTGCCAGACAGGCTCCCCTCACAAGAGGCCCTACTAAGTCGCTGAGGATTTTTCCTGGTTTTTGGTCCGAAGCAGGCCAAAGATCACCTGTCTGCATCCACCTTTTTGGATTGAAAGCAGCTTTGTTAACAATCAGTGGTCAAATCACAAGCATACAGTATACCGTCAACCAGCCCAATCAATCAATATCTTTGACACAGGCTCAAAGTAGCACAACATAGTACAGCAAAGGCACAGGTCCTACACTTTACGTTACACTCTGCACTAACATTGAGATAAAGCATCACATAGGAAAGCCACAAAACCAAAGGCAGCTGATAAGGGAGAGAGGAGTATCCAATCCTCTTGGCCACCCAGAGGTCAATTGATGGCTGGCTCGCTCGATCGATCGATCTAGCAAGTATCTCTGACTAGTAATAGTCAGCATTGAATAATAAGCACTGTTTTTCACCAGAGTAAATCAGGGGAAAGCGCAAACGCAGTCCCCCACTACCACAAATTATGCAGTCGAGTTTCCCGCATTTGGGGAAATCGCAGGGGTCAGCACACCCGAAGTGCAATGGATGAGCCTCACCCTGGGAGAACCACCTTAGTGATCATGGTATCTCCCCTGCCAGGTAAGTATGAGTTGCATAGCGCCTGCCAGACAGGCTCCCCTCACAAGAGGCCCTACTAAGTCGCTGAGGATTTTTCCTGGTTTTTGGTCCGAAGCAGGCCAAAGATCACCTGTCTGCATCCACCTTTTTGGATTGAAAGCAGCTTTGTTAACAATCAGTGGTCAAATCACAAGCATACAGTATACCGTCAACCAGCCCAATCAATCAATATCTTTGACACAGGCTCAAAGTAGCACAACATAGTACAGCAAAGGCACAGGTCCTACACTTTACGTTACACTCTGCACTAACATTGAGATAAAGCATCACATAGGAAAGCCACAAAACCAAAGGCAGCTGATAAGGGAGAGAGGAGTATCCAATCCTCTTGGCCACCCAGAGGTCAATTGATGGCTGGCTCGCTCGATCTAGCAAGTATCTCTGACTAGTAATAGTCAGCATTGAATAATAAGCACTGTTTTTCACCAGAGTAAATCAGGGGAAAGCGCAAACGCAGTCCCCCACTACCACAAATTATGCAGTCGAGTTTCCCGCATTTGGGGAAATCGCAGGGGTCAGCACACCCGAAGTGCAATGGATGAGCCTCACCCTGGGAGAACCACCTTAATGATCATGGTATCTCCCCTGCCAGGTAAGTATGAGTTGCATAGCGCCTGCCAGACAGGCTCCCCTCACAAGAGGCCCTACTAAGTCGCTGAGGATTTTTCCTGGTTTTTGGTCCGAAGCAGGCCAAAGATCACCTGTCTGCATCCACCTTTTTGGATTGAAAGCAGCTTTGTTAACAATCAGTGGTCAAATCACAAGCATACAGTATACCGTCAACCAGCCCAATCAATCAATATCTTTGACACAGGCTCAAAGTAGCACAACATAGTACAGCAAAGGCACAGGTCCTACACTTTACGTTACACTCTGCACTAACATTGAGATAAAGCATCACATAGGAAAGCCACAAAACCAAAGGCAGCTGATAAGGGAGAGAGGAGTATCCAATCCTCTTGGCCACCCAGAGGTCAATTGATGGCTGGCTCGCTCGATCGATCGATCTAGCAAGTATCTCTGACTAGTAATAGTCAGCATTGAATAATAAGCACTGTTTTTCACCAGAGTAAATCAGGGGAAAGCGCGAACGCAGTCCCCCACTACCACAAATTATGCAGTCGAGTTTCCCGCATTTGGGGAAATCGCAGGGGTCAGCACACCCGAAGTGCAATGGATGAGCCTCACCCTGGGAGAACCACCTTAGTGATCATGGTATCTCCCCTGCCAGGTAAGTATGAGTTGCATAGCGCCTGCCAGAAAGGCTCCCCTCACAAGAGGCCCTACTAAGTCGCTGAGGATTTTTCCTGGTTTTTGGTCCGAAGCAGGCCAAAGATCACCTGTCTGGATCCAACTGCGCCAAAAAACGGATGCACCTCATTGTACGGAGCCAGGGGTGTGCAGGCACCCCAAATTCCATAAGACACAGGCTCAAGTCTAAGCACTTCCAAGATGCACAGCAACCAGGGTATTAGCATATGGGGCGGCGGCTTCTGGTCAGAGCATTGCCGTGCCGATGAAGCAGTCCCCACATTTGCATGCCGTCACCTGTGAGACAGAGAGGAAGGATAGGTTAGGTTAGGGAAAGGCTCGCCATGCCCTGACTTCTCGAAGCCCAGCAGAAAAAGAAACTTCACTGATCACACTGTTGTTCATCCACGAGGGGGAGACAAAGGCTGCGTATACAGCTAAATATAAAGAGATAATGTACCACATTTTGGATTGAAAAACAGCTTTGTTGACAATCGGTGGTTAAATCACAAGCATACAAGTACCTCTGACTAGTAACAGTCAGCATTGAATAATAAGCACTGTTTTTCACCAGAGTAAATCAGGGGAAAGCGCGAACGCAGTCCCCCACTACCACAAATTATGCAGTCGAGTTTCCCGCATTTGGGGAAATCGCAGGGGTCAGCACACCCGAAGTGCAATGGATGAGCCTCACCCTGGGAGAACCACCTTAGTGATCATGGTATCTCCCCTGCCAGGTAAGTATGAGTTGCATAGCGCCTGCCAGACAGGCTCCCCTCACAAGAGGCCCTACTAAGTCGCTGAGGATTTTTCCTGGTTTTTGGTCCGAAGCAGGCCAAAGATCACCTGTCTGCATCCACCTTTTTGGATTGAAAGCAGCTTTGTTAACAATCAGTGGTCAAATCACAAGCATACAGTATACCGTCAACCAGCCCAATCAATCAATATCTTTGACACAGGCTCAAAGTAGCACAACATAGTACAGCAAAGGCACAGGTCCTACACTTTACGTTACACTCTGCACTAACATTGAGATAAAGCATCACATAGGAAAGCCACAAAACCAAAGGCAGCTGATAAGGGAGAGAGGAGTATCCAATCCTCTTGGCCACCCAGAGGTCAATTGATGGCTGGCTCGCTCGATCTAGCAAGTATCTCTGACTAGTAATAGTCAGCATTGAATAATAAGCACTGTTTTTCACCAGAGTAAATCAGGGGAAAGCGCAAACGCAGTCCCCCACTACCACAAATTATGCAGTCGAGTTTCCCGCATTTGGGGAAATCGCAGGGGTCAGCACACCCGAAGTGCAATGGCTGAGCCTCACCCTGGGAGAACCACCTTAATGATCATGGTATCTCCCCTGCCAGGTAAGTATGAGTTGCATAGCGCCTGCCAGACAGGCTCCCCTCACAAGAGGCCCTACTAAGTCGCTGAGGATTTTTCCTGGTTTTTGGTCCGAAGCAGGCCAAAGATCACCTGTCTGCATCCACCTTTTTGGATTGAAAGCAGCTTTGTTAACAATCAGTGGTCAAATCACAAGCATACAGTATACCGTCAACCAGCCCAATCAATCAATATCTTTGACACAGGCTCAAAGTAGCACAACATAGTACAGCAAAGGCACAGGTCCTACACTTTACGTTACACTCTGCACTAACATTGAGATAAAGCATCACATAGGAAAGCCACAAAACCAAAGGCAGCTGATAAGGGAGAGAGGAGTATCCAATCCTCTTGGCCACCCAGAGGTCAATTGATGGCTGGCTCGCTCGATCGATCGATCTAGCAAGTATCTCTGACTAGTAATAGTCAGCATTGAATAATAAGCACTGTTTTTCACCAGAGTAAATCAGGGGAAAGCGCGAACGCAGTCCCCCACTACCACAAATTATGCAGTCGAGTTTCCCGCATTTGGGGAAATCGCAGGGGTCAGCACACCCGAAGTGCAATGGATGAGCCTCACCCTGGGAGAACCACCTTAGTGATCATGGTATCTCCCCTGCCAGGTAAGTATGAGTTGCATAGCGCCTGCCAGACAGGCTCCCCTCACAAGAGGCCCTACTAAGTCGCTGAGGATTTTTCCTGGTTTTTGGTCCGAAGCAGGCCAAAGATCACCTGTCTGCATCCACCTTTTTGGATTGAAAGCAGCTTTGTTAACAATCAGTGGTCAAATCACAAGCATACAGTATACCGTCAACCAGCCCAATCAATCAATATCTTTGACACAGGCTCAAAGTAGCACAACATAGTACAGCAAAGGCACAGGTCCTACACTTTACGTTACACTCTGCACTAACATTGAGATAAAGCATCACATAGGAAAGCCACAAAACCAAAGGCAGCTGATAAGGGAGAGAGGAGTATCCAATCCTCTTGGCCACCCAGAGGTCAATTGATGGCTGGCTCGCTCGATCTAGCAAGTATCTCTGACTAGTAATAGTCAGCATTGAATAATAAGCACTGTTTTTCACCAGAGTAAATCAGGGGAAAGCGCAAACGCAGTCCCCCACTACCACAAATTATGCAGTCGAGTTTCCCGCATTTGGGGAAATCGCAGGGGTCAGCACACCCGAAGTGCAATGGATGAGCCTCACCCTGGGAGAACCACCTTAATGATCATGGTATCTCCCCTGCCAGGTAAGTATGAGTTGCATAGCGCCTGCCAGACAGGCTCCCCTCACAAGAGGCCCTACTAAGTCGCTGAGGATTTTTCCTGGTTTTTGGTCCGAAGCAGGCCAAAGATCACCTGTCTGCATCCACCTTTTTGGATTGAAAGCAGCTTTGTTAACAATCAGTGGTCAAATCACAAGCATACAGTATACCGTCAACCAGCCCAATCAATCAATATCTTTGACACAGGCTCAAAGTAGCACAACATAGTACAGCAAAGGCACAGGTCCTACACTTTACGTTACACTCTGCACTAACATTGAGATAAAGCATCACATAGGAAAGCCACAAAACCAAAGGCAGCTGATAAGGGAGAGAGGAGTATCCAATCCTCTTGGCCACCCAGAGGTCAATTGATGGCTGGCTCGCTCGATCGATCGATCTAGCAAGTATCTCTGACTAGTAATAGTCAGCATTGAATAATAAGCACTGTTTTTCACCAGAGTAAATCAGGGGAAAGCGCGAACGCAGTCCCCCACTACCACAAATTATGCAGTCGAGTTTCCCGCATTTGGGGAAATCGCAGGGGTCAGCACACCCGAAGTGCAATGGATGAGCCTCACCCTGGGAGAACCACCTTAGTGATCATGGTATCTCCCCTGCCAGGTAAGTATGAGTTGCATAGCGCCTGCCAGACAGGCTCCCCTCACAAGAGGCCCTACTAAGTCGCTGAGGATTTTTCCTGGTTTTTGGTCCGAAGCAGGCCAAAGATCACCTGTCTGCATCCACCTTTTTGGATTGAAAGCAGCTTTGTTAACAATCAGTGGTCAAATCACAAGCATACAGTATACCGTCAACCAGCCCAATCAATCAATATCTTTGACACAGGCTCAAAGTAGCACAACATAGTACAGCAAAGGCACAGGTCCTACACTTTACGTTACACTCTGCACTAACATTGAGATAAAGCATCACATAGGAAAGCCACAAAACCAAAGGCAGCTGATAAGGGAGAGAGGAGTATCCAATCCTCTTGGCCACCCAGAGGTCAATTGATGGCTGGCTCGCTCGATCTAGCAAGTATCTCTGACTAGTAATAGTCAGCATTGAATAATAAGCACTGTTTTTCACCAGAGTAAATCAGGGGAAAGCGCAAACGCAGTCCCCCACTACCACAAATTATGCAGTCGAGTTTCCCGCATTTGGGGAAATCGCAGGGGTCAGCACACCCGAAGTGCAATGGCTGAGCCTCACCCTGGGAGAACCACCTTAATGATCATGGTATCTCCCCTGCCAGGTAAGTATGAGTTGCATAGCGCCTGCCAGACAGGCTCCCCTCACAAGAGGCCCTACTAAGTCGCTGAGGATTTTTCCTGGTTTTTGGTCCGAAGCAGGCCAAAGATCACCTGTCTGCATCCACCTTTTTGGATTGAAAGCAGCTTTGTTAACAATCAGTGGTCAAATCACAAGCATACAGTATACCGTCAACCAGCCCAATCAATCAATATCTTTGACACAGGCTCAAAGTAGCACAACATAGTACAGCAAAGGCACAGGTCCTACACTTTACGTTACACTCTGCACTAACATTGAGATAAAGCATCACATAGGAAAGCCACAAAACCAAAGGCAGCTGATAAGGGAGAGAGGAGTATCCAATCCTCTTGGCCACCCAGAGGTCAATTGATGGCTGGCTCGCTCGATCGATCGATCTAGCAAGTATCTCTGACTAGTAATAGTCAGCATTGAATAATAAGCACTGTTTTTCACCAGAGTAAATCAGGGGAAAGCGCGAACGCAGTCCCCCCACTACCACAAATTATGCAGTCGAGTTTCCCGCATTTGGGGAAATCGCAGGGGTCAGCACACCCGAAGTGCAATGGATGAGCCTCACCCTGGGAGAACCACCTTAGTGATCATGGTATCTCCCCTGCCAGGTAAGTATGAGTTGCATAGCGCCTGCCAGACAGGCTCCCCTCACAAGAGGCCCTACTAAGTCGCTGAGGATTTTTCCTGGTTTTTGGTCCGAAGCAGGCCAAAGATCACCTGTCTGCATCCACCTTTTTGGATTGAAAGCAGCTTTGTTAACAATCAGTGGTCAAATCACAAGCATACAGTATACCGTCAACCAGCCCAATCAATCAATATCTTTGACACAGGCTCAAAGTAGCACAACATAGTACAGCAAAGGCACAGGTCCTACACTTTACGTTACACTCTGCACTAACATTGAGATAAAGCATCACATAGGAAAGCCACAAAACCAAAGGCAGCTGATAAGGGAGAGAGGAGTATCCAATCCTCTTGGCCACCCAGAGGTCAATTGATGGCTGGCTCGCTCGATCTAGCAAGTATCTCTGACTAGTAATAGTCAGCATTGAATAATAAGCACTGTTTTTCACCAGAGTAAATCAGGGGAAAGCGCAAACGCAGTCCCCCACTACCACAAATTATGCAGTCGAGTTTCCCGCATTTGGGGAAATCGCAGGGGTCAGCACACCCGAAGTGCAATGGATGAGCCTCACCCTGGGAGAACCACCTTAATGATCATGGTATCTCCCCTGCCAGGTAAGTATGAGTTGCATAGCGCCTGCCAGACAGGCTCCCCTCACAAGAGGCCCTACTAAGTCGCTGAGGATTTTTCCTGGTTTTTGGTCCGAAGCAGGCCAAAGATCACCTGTCTGCATCCACCTTTTTGGATTGAAAGCAGCTTTGTTAACAATCAGTGGTCAAATCACAAGCATACAGTATACCGTCAACCAGCCCAATCAATCAATATCTTTGACACAGGCTCAAAGTAGCACAACATAGTACAGCAAAGGCACAGGTCCTACACTTTACGTTACACTCTGCACTAACATTGAGATAAAGCATCACATAGGAAAGCCACAAAACCAAAGGCAGCTGATAAGGGAGAGAGGAGTATCCAATCCTCTTGGCCACCCAGAGGTCAATTGATGGCTGGCTCGCTCGATCGATCGATCTAGCAAGTATCTCTGACTAGTAATAGTCAGCATTGAATAATAAGCACTGTTTTTCACCAGAGTAAATCAGGGGAAAGCGCGAACGCAGTCCCCCACTACCACAAATTATGCAGTCGAGTTTCCCGCATTTGGGGAAATCGCAGGGGTCAGCACACCCGAAGTGCAATGGATGAGCCTCACCCTGGGAGAACCACCTTAGTGATCATGGTATCTCCCCTGCCAGGTAAGTATGAGTTGCATAGCGCCTGCCAGACAGGCTCCCCTCACAAGAGGCCCTACTAAGTCGCTGAGGATTTTTCCTGGTTTTTGGTCCGAAGCAGGCCAAAGATCACCTGTCTGCATCCACCTTTTTGGATTGAAAGCAGCTTTGTTAACAATCAGTGGTCAAATCACAAGCATACAGTATACCGTCAACCAGCCCAATCAATCAATATCTTTGACACAGGCTCAAAGTAGCACAACATAGTACAGCAAAGGCACAGGTCCTACACTTTACGTTACACTCTGCACTAACATTGAGATAAAGCATCACATAGGAAAGCCACAAAACCAAAGGCAGCTGATAAGGGAGAGAGGAGTATCCAATCCTCTTGGCCACCCAGAGGTCAATTGATGGCTGGCTCGCTCGATCTAGCAAGTATCTCTGACTAGTAATAGTCAGCATTGAATAATAAGCACTGTTTTTCACCAGAGTAAATCAGGGGAAAGCGCAAACGCAGTCCCCCACTACCACAAATTATGCAGTCAAGTTTCCCGCATTTGGGGAAATCGCAGGGGTCAGCACACCCGAAGTGCAATGGCTGAGCCTCACCCTGGGAGAACCACCTTAATGATCATGGTATCTCCCCTGCCAGGTAAGTATGAGTTGCATAGCGCCTGCCAGACAGGCTCCCCTCACAAGAGGCCCTACTAAGTCGCTGAGGATTTTTCCTGGTTTTTGGTCCGAAGCAGGCCAAAGATCACCTGTCTGCATCCACCTTTTTGGATTGAAAGCAGCTTTGTTAACAATCAGTGGTCAAATCACAAGCATACAGTATACCGTCAACCAGCCCAATCAATCAATATCTTTGACACAGGCTCAAAGTAGCACAACATAGTACAGCAAAGGCACAGGTCCTACACTTTACGTTACACTCTGCACTAACATTGAGATAAAGCATCACATAGGAAAGCCACAAAACCAAAGGCAGCTGATAAGGGAGAGAGGAGTATCCAATCCTCTTGGCCACCCAGAGGTCAATTGATGGCTGGCTCGCTCGATCGATCGATCTAGCAAGTATCTCTGACTAGTAATAGTCAGCATTGAATAATAAGCACTGTTTTTCACCAGAGTAAATCAGGGGAAAGCGCGAACGCAGTCCCCCACTACCACAAATTATGCAGTCGAGTTTCCCGCATTTGGGGAAATCGCAGGGGTCAGCACACCCGAAGTGCAATGGATGAGCCTCACCCTGGGAGAACCACCTTAGTGATCATGGTATCTCCCCTGCCAGGTAAGTATGAGTTGCATAGCGCCTGCCAGACAGGCTCCCCTCACAAGAGGCCCTACTAAGTCGCTGAGGATTTTTCCTGGTTTTTGGTCCGAAGCAGGCCAAAGATCACCTGTCTGCATCCACCTTTTTGGATTGAAAGCAGCTTTGTTAACAATCAGTGGTCAAATCACAAGCATACAGTATACCGTCAACCAGCCCAATCAATCAATATCTTTGACACAGGCTCAAAGTAGCACAACATAGGCACAGGTCCTACACTTTACGTTACACTCTGCACTAACATTGAGATAAAGCATCACATAGGAAAGCCACAAAACCAAAGGCAGCTGATAAGGGAGAGAGGAGTATCCAATCCTCTTGGCCACCCAGAGGTCAATTGATGGCTGGCTCGATCGATCGATCTAGCAAGTATCTCTGACTAGTAATAGTCAGCATTGATTAATAAGCACTGTTTTTCACCAGAGTAAATCAGGGGAAAGCGCGAACGCAGTCCCCCACTACCACAAATTATGCAGTCGAGTTTCCCGCATTTGGGGAAATCGCAGGGGTCAGCACACCCGAAGTGCAATGGATGAGCCTCACCCTGGGAGAACCACCTTAGTGATCATGGTATCTCCCCTGCCAGGTAAGTATGAGTTGCATAGCGCCTGCCAGAAAGGCTCCCCTCACAAGAGGCCCTACTAAGTCGCTGAGGATTTTTCCTGGTTTTTGGTCCGAAGCAGGCCAAAGATCACCTGTCTGGATCCAACTGCGCCAAAAAACGGATGCACCTCATTGTACGGAGCCAGGGGTGTGCAGGCACCCCAAATTCCATAAGACACAGGCTCAAGTCTAAGCACTTCCAAGATGCACAGCAACCAGGGTATTAGCATATGGGGCGGCGGCTTCTGGTCAGAGCATTGCCGTGCCGATGAAGCAGTCCCCACATTTGCATGCCGTCACCTGTGAGACAGAGAGGAAGGATAGGTTAGGTTAGGGAAAGGCTCGCCATGCCCTGACTTCTCGAAGCCCAGCAGAAAAAGAAACTTCACTGATCACACTGTTGTTCATCCACGAGGGGGAGACAAAGGCTGCGTATACAGCTAAATATAAAGAGATAATGTACCACATTTTGGATTGAAAAACAGCTTTGTTGACAATCGGTGGTTAAATCACAAGCATACAAGTACCTCTGACTAGTAACAGTCAGCATTGAATAATAAGCACTGTTTTTCACCAGAGTAAATCAGGGGAAAGCGCGAACGCAGTCCCCCACTACCACAAATTATGCAGTCGAGTTTCCCGCATTTGGGGAAATCGCAGGGGTCAGCACACCCGAAGTGCAATGGATGAGCCTCACCCTGGGAGAACCACCTTAATGATCATGGTATCTCCCCTGCCAGGTAAGTATGAGTTGCATAGCGCCTGCCAGACAGGCTCCCCTCACAAGAGGCCCTACTAAGTCGCTGAGGATTTTTCCTGGTTTTTGGTCCGAAGCAGGCCAAAGATCACCTGTCTGCATCCACCTTTTTGGATTGAAAGCAGCTTTGTTAACAATCAGTGGTCAAATCACAAGCATACAGTATACCGTCAACCAGCCCAATCAATCAATATCTTTGACACAGGCTCAAAGTAGCACAACATAGTACAGCAAAGGCACAGGTCCTACACTTTACGTTACACTCTGCACTAACATTGAGATAAAGCATCACATAGGAAAGCCACAAAACCAAAGGCAGCTGATAAGGGAGAGAGGAGTATCCAATCCTCTTGGCCACCCAGAGGTCAATTGATGGCTGGCTCGCTCGATCGATCGATCTAGCAAGTATCTCTGACTAGTAATAGTCAGCATTGAATAATAAGCACTGTTTTTCACCAGAGTAAATCAGGGGAAAGCGCGAACGCAGTCCCCCACTACCACAAATTATGCAGTCGAGTTTCCCGCATTTGGGGAAATCGCAGGGGTCAGCACACCCGAAGTGCAATGGATGAGCCTCACCCTGGGAGAACCACCTTAGTGATCATGGTATCTCCCCTGCCAGGTAAGTATGAGTTGCATAGCGCCTGCCAGACAGGCTCCCCTCACAAGAGGCCCTACTAAGTCGCTGAGGATTTTTCCTGGTTTTTGGTCCGAAGCAGGCCAAAGATCACCTGTCTGCATCCACCTTTTTGGATTGAAAGCAGCTTTGTTAACAATCAGTGGTCAAATCACAAGCATACAGTATACCGTCAACCAGCCCAATCAATCAATATCTTTGACACAGGCTCAAAGTAGCACAACATAGTACAGCAAAGGCACAGGTCCTACACTTTACGTTACACTCTGCACTAACATTGAGATAAAGCATCACATAGGAAAGCCACAAAACCAAAGGCAGCTGATAAGGGAGAGAGGAGTATCCAATCCTCTTGGCCACCCAGAGGTCAATTGATGGCTGGCTCGCTCGATCTAGCAAGTATCTCTGACTAGTAATAGTCAGCATTGAATAATAAGCACTGTTTTTCACCAGAGTAAATCAGGGGAAAGCGCAAACGCAGTCCCCCACTACCACAAATTATGCAGTCGAGTTTCCCGCATTTGGGGAAATCGCAGGGGTCAGCACACCCGAAGTGCAATGGCTGAGCCTCACCCTGGGAGAACCACCTTAATGATCATGGTATCTCCCCTGCCAGGTAAGTATGAGTTGCATAGCGCCTGCCAGACAGGCTCCCCTCACAAGAGGCCCTACTAAGTCGCTGAGGATTTTTCCTGGTTTTTGGTCCGAAGCAGGCCAAAGATCACCTGTCTGCATCCACCTTTTTGGATTGAAAGCAGCTTTGTTAACAATCAGTGGTCAAATCACAAGCATACAGTATACCGTCAACCAGCCCAATCAATCAATATCTTTGACACAGGCTCAAAGTAGCACAACATAGTACAGCAAAGGCACAGGTCCTACACTTTACGTTACACTCTGCACTAACATTGAGATAAAGCATCACATAGGAAAGCCACAAAACCAAAGGCAGCTGATAAGGGAGAGAGGAGTATCCAATCCTCTTGGCCACCCAGAGGTCAATTGATGGCTGGCTCGCTCGATCGATCGATCTAGCAAGTATCTCTGACTAGTAATAGTCAGCATTGAATAATAAGCACTGTTTTTCACCAGAGTAAATCAGGGGAAAGCGCGAACGCAGTCCCCCACTACCACAAATTATGCAGTCGAGTTTCCCGCATTTGGGGAAATCGCAGGGGTCAGCACACCCGAAGTGCAATGGATGAGCCTCACCCTGGGAGAACCACCTTAGTGATCATGGTATCTCCCCTGCCAGGTAAGTATGAGTTGCATAGCGCCTGCCAGACAGGCTCCCCTCACAAGAGGCCCTACTAAGTCGCTGAGGATTTTTCCTGGTTTTTGGTCCGAAGCAGGCCAAAGATCACCTGTCTGCATCCACCTTTTTGGATTGAAAGCAGCTTTGTTAACAATCAGTGGTCAAATCACAAGCATACAGTATACCGTCAACCAGCCCAATCAATCAATATCTTTGACACAGGCTCAAAGTAGCACAACATAGTACAGCAAAGGCACAGGTCCTACACTTTACGTTACACTCTGCACTAACATTGAGATAAAGCATCACATAGGAAAGCCACAAAACCAAAGGCAGCTGATAAGGGAGAGAGGAGTATCCAATCCTCTTGGCCACCCAGAGGTCAATTGATGGCTGGCTCGCTCGATCTAGCAAGTATCTCTGACTAGTAATAGTCAGCATTGAATAATAAGCACTGTTTTTCACCAGAGTAAATCAGGGGAAAGCGCAAACGCAGTCCCCCACTACCACAAATTATGCAGTCGAGTTTCCCGCATTTGGGGAAATCGCAGGGGTCAGCACACCCGAAGTGCAATGGATGAGCCTCACCCTGGGAGAACCACCTTAATGATCATGGTATCTCCCCTGCCAGGTAAGTATGAGTTGCATAGCGCCTGCCAGACAGGCTCCCCTCACAAGAGGCCCTACTAAGTCGCTGAGGATTTTTCCTGGTTTTTGGTCCGAAGCAGGCCAAAGATCACCTGTCTGCATCCACCTTTTTGGATTGAAAGCAGCTTTGTTAACAATCAGTGGTCAAATCACAAGCATACAGTATACCGTCAACCAGCCCAATCAATCAATATCTTTGACACAGGCTCAAAGTAGCACAACATAGTACAGCAAAGGCACAGGTCCTACACTTTACGTTACACTCTGCACTAACATTGAGATAAAGCATCACATAGGAAAGCCACAAAACCAAAGGCAGCTGATAAGGGAGAGAGGAGTATCCAATCCTCTTGGCCACCCAGAGGTCAATTGATGGCTGGCTCGCTCGATCGATCGATCTAGCAAGTATCTCTGACTAGTAATAGTCAGCATTGAATAATAAGCACTGTTTTTCACCAGAGTAAATCAGGGGAAAGCGCGAACGCAGTCCCCCACTACCACAAATTATGCAGTCGAGTTTCCCGCATTTGGGGAAATCGCAGGGGTCAGCACACCCGAAGTGCAATGGATGAGCCTCACCCTGGGAGAACCACCTTAGTGATCATGGTATCTCCCCTGCCAGGTAAGTATGAGTTGCATAGCGCCTGCCAGACAGGCTCCCCTCACAAGAGGCCCTACTAAGTCGCTGAGGATTTTTCCTGGTTTTTGGTCCGAAGCAGGCCAAAGATCACCTGTCTGCATCCACCTTTTTGGATTGAAAGCAGCTTTGTTAACAATCAGTGGTCAAATCACAAGCATACAGTATACCGTCAACCAGCCCAATCAATCAATATCTTTGACACAGGCTCAAAGTAGCACAACATAGTACAGCAAAGGCACAGGTCCTACACTTTACGTTACACTCTGCACTAACATTGAGATAAAGCATCACATAGGAAAGCCACAAAACCAAAGGCAGCTGATAAGGGAGAGAGGAGTATCCAATCCTCTTGGCCACCCAGAGGTCAATTGATGGCTGGCTCGCTCGATCTAGCAAGTATCTCTGACTAGTAATAGTCAGCATTGAATAATAAGCACTGTTTTTCACCAGAGTAAATCAGGGGAAAGCGCAAACGCAGTCCCCCACTACCACAAATTATGCAGTCAAGTTTCCCGCATTTGGGGAAATCGCAGGGGTCAGCACACCCGAAGTGCAATGGCTGAGCCTCACCCTGGGAGAACCACCTTAATGATCATGGTATCTCCCCTGCCAGGTAAGTATGAGTTGCATAGCGCCTGCCAGACAGGCTCCCCTCACAAGAGGCCCTACTAAGTCGCTGAGGATTTTTCCTGGTTTTTGGTCCGAAGCAGGCCAAAGATCACCTGTCTGCATCCACCTTTTTGGATTGAAAGCAGCTTTGTTAACAATCAGTGGTCAAATCACAAGCATACAGTATACCGTCAACCAGCCCAATCAATCAATATCTTTGACACAGGCTCAAAGTAGCACAACATAGTACAGCAAAGGCACAGGTCCTACACTTTACGTTACACTCTGCACTAACATTGAGATAAAGCATCACATAGGAAAGCCACAAAACCAAAGGCAGCTGATAAGGGAGAGAGGAGTATCCAATCCTCTTGGCCACCCAGAGGTCAATTGATGGCTGGCTCGATCGATCGATCTAGCAAGTATCTCTGACTAGTAATAGTCAGCATTGAATAATAAGCACTGTTTTTCACCAGAGTAAATCAGGGGAAAGCGCGAACGCAGTCCCCCACTACCACAAATTATGCAGTCGAGTTTCCCGCATTTGGGGAAATCGCAGGGGTCAGCACACCCGAAGTGCAATGGATGAGCCTCACCCTGGGAGAACCACCTTAGTGATCATGGTATCTCCCCTGCCAGGTAAGTATGAGTTGCATAGCGCCTGCCAGACAGGCTCCCCTCACAAGAGGCCCTACTAAGTCGCTGAGGATTTTTCCTGGTTTTTGGTCCGAAGCAGGCCAAAGATCACCTGTCTGGATCCAACTGCGCCAAAAAACGGATGCACCTCATTGTACGGAGCCAGGGGTGTGCAGGCACCCCAAATTCCATAAGACACAGGCTCAAGTCTAAGCACTTCCAAGATGCACAGCAACCAGGGTATTAGCATATGGGGCGGCGGCTTCTGGTCAGAGCATTGCCGTGCCGATGAAGCAGTCCCCACATTTGCATGCCGTCACCTGTGAGACAGAGAGGAAGGATAGGTTAGGTTAGGGAAAGGCTCGCCATGCCCTGACTTCTCGAAGCCCAGCAGAAAAAGAAACTTCACTGATCACACTGTTGTTCATCCACGAGGGGGAGACAAAGGCTGCGTATACAGCTAAATATAAAGAGATAATGTACCACATTTTGGATTGAAAAACAGCTTTGTTGACAATCGGTGGTTAAATCACAAGCATACAAGTACCTCTGACTAGTAACAGTCAGCATTGAATAATAAGCACTGTTTTTCACCAGAGTAAATCAGGGGAAAGCGCGAACGCAGTCCCCCACTACCACAAATTATGCAGTCGAGTTTCCCGCATTTGGGGAAATCGCAGGGGTCAGCACACCCGAAGTGCAATGGATGAGCCTCACCCTGGGAGAACCACCTTAATGATCATGGTATCTCCCCTGCCAGGTAAGTATGAGTTGCATAGCGCCTGCCAGACAGGCTCCCCTCACAAGAGGCCCTACTAAGTCGCTGAGGATTTTTCCTGGTTTTTGGTCCGAAGCAGGCCAAAGATCACCTGTCTGCATCCACCTTTTTGGATTGAAAGCAGCTTTGTTAACAATCAGTGGTCAAATCACAAGCATACAGTATACCGTCAACCAGCCCAATCAATCAATATCTTTGACACAGGCTCAAAGTAGCACAACATAGTACAGCAAAGGCACAGGTCCTACACTTTACGTTACACTCTGCACTAACATTGAGATAAAGCATCACATAGGAAAGCCACAAAACCAAAGGCAGCTGATAAGGGAGAGAGGAGTATCCAATCCTCTTGGCCACCCAGAGGTCAATTGATGGCTGGCTCGCTCGATCGATCGATCTAGCAAGTATCTCTGACTAGTAATAGTCAGCATTGAATAATAAGCACTGTTTTTCACCAGAGTAAATCAGGGGAAAGCGCGAACGCAGTCCCCCACTACCACAAATTATGCAGTCGAGTTTCCCGCATTTGGGGAAATCGCAGGGGTCAGCACACCCGAAGTGCAATGGATGAGCCTCACCCTGGGAGAACCACCTTAGTGATCATGGTATCTCCCCTGCCAGGTAAGTATGAGTTGCATAGCGCCTGCCAGACAGGCTCCCCTCACAAGAGGCCCTACTAAGTCGCTGAGGATTTTTCCTGGTTTTTGGTCCGAAGCAGGCCAAAGATCACCTGTCTGCATCCACCTTTTTGGATTGAAAGCAGCTTTGTTAACAATCAGTGGTCAAATCACAAGCATACAGTATACCGTCAACCAGCCCAATCAATCAATATCTTTGACACAGGCTCAAAGTAGCACAACATAGTACAGCAAAGGCACAGGTCCTACACTTTACGTTACACTCTGCACTAACATTGAGATAAAGCATCACATAGGAAAGCCACAAAACCAAAGGCAGCTGATAAGGGAGAGAGGAGTATCCAATCCTCTCGGCCACCCAGAGGTCAATTGATGGCTGGCTCGCTCGATCTAGCAAGTATCTCTGACTAGTAATAGTCAGCATTGAATAATAAGCACTGTTTTTCACCAGAGTAAATCAGGGGAAAGCGCAAACGCAGTCCCCCACTACCACAAATTATGCAGTCGAGTTTCCCGCATTTGGGGAAATCGCAGGGGTCAGCACACCCGAAGTGCAATGGCTGAGCCTCACCCTGGGAGAACCACCTTAATGATCATGGTATCTCCCCTGCCAGGTAAGTATGAGTTGCATAGCGCCTGCCAGACAGGCTCCCCTCACAAGAGGCCCTACTAAGTCGCTGAGGATTTTTCCTGGTTTTTGGTCCGAAGCAGGCCAAAGATCACCTGTCTGCATCCACCTTTTTGGATTGAAAGCAGCTTTGTTAACAATCAGTGGTCAAATCACAAGCATACAGTATACCGTCAACCAGCCCAATCAATCAATATCTTTGACACAGGCTCAAAGTAGCACAACATAGTACAGCAAAGGCACAGGTCCTACACTTTACGTTACACTCTGCACTAACATTGAGATAAAGCATCACATAGGAAAGCCACAAAACCAAAGGCAGCTGATAAGGGAGAGAGGAGTATCCAATCCTCTTGGCCACCCAGAGGTCAATTGATGGCTGGCTCGCTCGATCGATCGATCTAGCAAGTATCTCTGACTAGTAATAGTCAGCATTGAATAATAAGCACTGTTTTTCACCAGAGTAAATCAGGGGAAAGCGCGAACGCAGTCCCCCACTACCACAAATTATGCAGTCGAGTTTCCCGCATTTGGGGAAATCGCAGGGGTCAGCACACCCGAAGTGCAATGGATGAGCCTCACCCTGGGAGAACCACCTTAGTGATCATGGTATCTCCCCTGCCAGGTAAGTATGAGTTGCATAGCGCCTGCCAGACAGGCTCCCCTCACAAGAGGCCCTACTAAGTCGCTGAGGATTTTTCCTGGTTTTTGGTCCGAAGCAGGCCAAAGATCACCTGTCTGCATCCACCTTTTTGGATTGAAAGCAGCTTTGTTAACAATCAGTGGTCAAATCACAAGCATACAGTATACCGTCAACCAGCCCAATCAATCAATATCTTTGACACAGGCTCAAAGTAGCACAACATAGTACAGCAAAGGCACAGGTCCTACACTTTACGTTACACTCTGCACTAACATTGAGATAAAGCATCACATAGGAAAGCCACAAAACCAAAGGCAGCTGATAAGGGAGAGAGGAGTATCCAATCCTCTTGGCCACCCAGAGGTCAATTGATGGCTGGCTCGCTCGATCTAGCAAGTATCTCTGACTAGTAATAGTCAGCATTGAATAATAAGCACTGTTTTTCACCAGAGTAAATCAGGGGAAAGCGCAAACGCAGTCCCCCACTACCACAAATTATGCAGTCGAGTTTCCCGCATTTGGGGAAATCGCAGGGGTCAGCACACCCGAAGTGCAATGGATGAGCCTCACCCTGGGAGAACCACCTTAATGATCATGGTATCTCCCCTGCCAGGTAAGTATGAGTTGCATAGCGCCTGCCAGACAGGCTCCCCTCACAAGAGGCCCTACTAAGTCGCTGAGGATTTTTCCTGGTTTTTGGTCCGAAGCAGGCCAAAGATCACCTGTCTGCATCCACCTTTTTGGATTGAAAGCAGCTTTGTTAACAATCAGTGGTCAAATCACAAGCATACAGTATACCGTCAACCAGCCCAATCAATCAATATCTTTGACACAGGCTCAAAGTAGCACAACATAGTACAGCAAAGGCACAGGTCCTACACTTTACGTTACACTCTGCACTAACATTGAGATAAAGCATCACATAGGAAAGCCACAAAACCAAAGGCAGCTGATAAGGGAGAGAGGAGTATCCAATCCTCTTGGCCACCCAGAGGTCAATTGATGGCTGGCTCGCTCGATCGATCGATCTAGCAAGTATCTCTGACTAGTAATAGTCAGCATTGAATAATAAGCACTGTTTTTCACCAGAGTAAATCAGGGGAAAGCGCGAACGCAGTCCCCCACTACCACAAATTATGCAGTCGAGTTTCCCGCATTTGGGGAAATCGCAGGGGTCAGCACACCCGAAGTGCAATGGATGAGCCTCACCCTGGGAGAACCACCTTAGTGATCATGGTATCTCCCCTGCCAGGTAAGTATGAGTTGCATAGCGCCTGCCAGACAGGCTCCCCTCACAAGAGGCCCTACTAAGTCGCTGAGGATTTTTCCTGGTTTTTGGTCCGAAGCAGGCCAAAGATCACCTGTCTGCATCCACCTTTTTGGATTGAAAGCAGCTTTGTTAACAATCAGTGGTCAAATCACAAGCATACAGTATACCGTCAACCAGCCCAATCAATCAATATCTTTGACACAGGCTCAAAGTAGCACAACATAGTACAGCAAAGGCACAGGTCCTACACTTTACGTTACACTCTGCACTAACATTGAGATAAAGCATCACATAGGAAAGCCACAAAACCAAAGGCAGCTGATAAGGGAGAGAGGAGTATCCAATCCTCTTGGCCACCCAGAGGTCAATTGATGGCTGGCTCGCTCGATCTAGCAAGTATCTCTGACTAGTAATAGTCAGCATTGAATAATAAGCACTGTTTTTCACCAGAGTAAATCAGGGGAAAGCGCAAACGCAGTCCCCCACTACCACAAATTATGCAGTCAAGTTTCCCGCATTTGGGGAAATCGCAGGGGTCAGCACACCCGAAGTGCAATGGCTGAGCCTCACCCTGGGAGAACCACCTTAATGATCATGGTATCTCCCCTGCCAGGTAAGTATGAGTTGCATAGCGCCTGCCAGACAGGCTCCCCTCACAAGAGGCCCTACTAAGTCGCTGAGGATTTTTCCTGGTTTTTGGTCCGAAGCAGGCCAAAGATCACCTGTCTGCATCCACCTTTTTGGATTGAAAGCAGCTTTGTTAACAATCAGTGGTCAAATCACAAGCATACAGTATACCGTCAACCAGCCCAATCAATCAATATCTTTGACACAGGCTCAAAGTAGCACAACATAGTACAGCAAAGGCACAGGTCCTACACTTTACGTTACACTCTGCACTAACATTGAGATAAAGCATCACATAGGAAAGCCACAAAACCAAAGGCAGCTGATAAGGGAGAGAGGAGTATCCAATCCTCTTGGCCACCCAGAGGTCAATTGATGGCTGGCTCGATCGATCGATCTAGCAAGTATCTCTGACTAGTAATAGTCAGCATTGAATAATAAGCACTGTTTTTCACCAGAGTAAATCAGGGGAAAGCGCGAACGCAGTCCCCCACTACCACAAATTATGCAGTCGAGTTTCCCGCATTTGGGGAAATCGCAGGGGTCAGCACACCCGAAGTGCAATGGATGAGCCTCACCCTGGGAGAACCACCTTAGTGATCATGGTATCTCCCCTGCCAGGTAAGTATGAGTTGCATAGCGCCTGCCAGACAGGCTCCCCTCACAAGAGGCCCTACTAAGTCGCTGAGGATTTTTCCTGGTTTTTGGTCCGAAGCAGGCCAAAGATCACCTGTCTGGATCCAACTGCGCCAAAAAACGGATGCACCTCATTGTACGGAGCCAGGGGTGTGCAGGCACCCCAAATTCCATAAGACACAGGCTCAAGTCTAAGCACTTCCAAGATGCACAGCAACCAGGGTATTAGCATATGGGGCGGCGGCTTCTGGTCAGAGCATTGCCGTGCCGATGAAGCAGTCCCCACATTTGCATGCCGTCACCTGTGAGACAGAGAGGAAGGATAGGTTAGGTTAGGGAAAGGCTCGCCATGCCCTGACTTCTCGAAGCCCAGCAGAAAAAGAAACTTCACTGATCACACTGTTGTTCATCCACGAGGGGGAGACAAAGGCTGCGTATACAGCTAAATATAAAGAGATAATGTACCACATTTTGGATTGAAAAACAGCTTTGTTGACAATCGGTGGTTAAATCACAAGCATACAAGTACCTCTGACTAGTAACAGTCAGCATTGAATAATAAGCACTGTTTTTCACCAGAGTAAATCAGGGGAAAGCGCGAACGCAGTCCCCCACTACCACAAATTATGCAGTCGAGTTTCCCGCATTTGGGGAAATCGCAGGGGTCAGCACACCCGAAGTGCAATGGATGAGCCTCACCCTGGGAGAACCACCTTAATGATCATGGTATCTCCCCTGCCAGGTAAGTATGAGTTGCATAGCGCCTGCCAGACAGGCTCCCCTCACAAGAGGCCCTACTAAGTCGCTGAGGATTTTTCCTGGTTTTTGGTCCGAAGCAGGCCAAAGATCACCTGTCTGCATCCACCTTTTTGGATTGAAAGCAGCTTTGTTAACAATCAGTGGTCAAATCACAAGCATACAGTATACCGTCAACCAGCCCAATCAATCAATATCTTTGACACAGGCTCAAAGTAGCACAACATAGTACAGCAAAGGCACAGGTCCTACACTTTACGTTACACTCTGCACTAACATTGAGATAAAGCATCACATAGGAAAGCCACAAAACCAAAGGCAGCTGATAAGGGAGAGAGGAGTATCCAATCCTCTTGGCCACCCAGAGGTCAATTGATGGCTGGCTCGCTCGATCGATCGATCTAGCAAGTATCTCTGACTAGTAATAGTCAGCATTGAATAATAAGCACTGTTTTTCACCAGAGTAAATCAGGGGAAAGCGCGAACGCAGTCCCCCACTACCACAAATTATGCAGTCGAGTTTCCCGCATTTGGGGAAATCGCAGGGGTCAGCACACCCGAAGTGCAATGGATGAGCCTCACCCTGGGAGAACCACCTTAGTGATCATGGTATCTCCCCTGCCAGGTAAGTATGAGTTGCATAGCGCCTGCCAGACAGGCTCCCCTCACAAGAGGCCCTACTAAGTCGCTGAGGATTTTTCCTGGTTTTTGGTCCGAAGCAGGCCAAAGATCACCTGTCTGCATCCACCTTTTTGGATTGAAAGCAGCTTTGTTAACAATCAGTGGTCAAATCACAAGCATACAGTATACCGTCAACCAGCCCAATCAATCAATATCTTTGACACAGGCTCAAAGTAGCACAACATAGTACAGCAAAGGCACAGGTCCTACACTTTACGTTACACTCTGCACTAACATTGAGATAAAGCATCACATAGGAAAGCCACAAAACCAAAGGCAGCTGATAAGGGAGAGAGGAGTATCCAATCCTCTCGGCCACCCAGAGGTCAATTGATGGCTGGCTCGATCGATCGATCTAGCAAGTATCTCTGACTAGTAATAGTCAGCATTGAATAATAAGCACTGTTTTTCACCAGAGTAAATCAGGGGAAAGCGCGAACGCAGTCCCCCACTACCACAAATTATGCAGTCGAGTTTCCCGCATTTGGGGAAATCGCAGGGGTCAGCACACCCGAAGTGCAATGGATGAGCCTCACCCTGGGAGAACCACCTTAGTGATCATGGTATCTCCCCTGCCAGGTAAGTATGAGTTGCATAGCGCCTGCCAGAAAGGCTCCCCTCACAAGAGGCCCTACTAAGTCGCTGAGGATTTTTCCTGGTTTTTGGTCCGAAGCAGGCCAAAGATCACCTGTCTGGATCCAACTGCGCCAAAAAACGGATGCACCTCATTGTACGGAGCCAGGGGTGTGCAGGCACCCCAAATTCCATAAGACACAGGCTCAAGTCTAAGCACTTCCAAGATGCACAGCAACCAGGGTATTAGCATATGGGGCGGCGGCTTCTGGTCAGAGCATTGCCGTGCCGATGAAGCAGTCCCCACATTTGCATGCCGTCACCTGTGAGACAGAGAGGAAGGATAGGTTAGGTTAGGGAAAGGCTCGCCATGCCCTGACTTCTCGAAGCCCAGCAGAAAAAGAAACTTCACTGATCACACTGTTGTTCATCCACGAGGGGGAGACAAAGGCTGCGTATACAGCTAAATATAAAGAGATAATGTACCACATTTTGGATTGAAAAACAGCTTTGTTGACAATCGGTGGTTAAATCACAAGCATACAAGTACCTCTGACTAGTAACAGTCAGCATTGAATAATAAGCACTGTTTTTCACCAGAGTAAATCAGGGGAAAGCGCGAACGCAGTCCCCCACTACCACAAATTATGCAGTCGAGTTTCCCGCATTTGGGGAAATCGCAGGGGTCAGCACACCCGAAGTGCAATGGATGAGCCTCACCCTGGGAGAACCACCTTAATGATCATGGTATCTCCCCTGCCAGGTAAGTATGAGTTGCATAGCGCCTGCCAGACAGGCTCCCCTCACAAGAGGCCCTACTAAGTCGCTGAGGATTTTTCCTGGTTTTTGGTCCGAAGCAGGCCAAAGATCACCTGTCTGCATCCACCTTTTTGGATTGAAAGCAGCTTTGTTAACAATCAGTGGTCAAATCACAAGCATACAGTATACCGTCAACCAGCCCAATCAATCAATATCTTTGACACAGGCTCAAAGTAGCACAACATAGTACAGCAAAGGCACAGGTCCTACACTTTACGTTACACTCTGCACTAACATTGAGATAAAGCATCACATAGGAAAGCCACAAAACCAAAGGCAGCTGATAAGGGAGAGAGGAGTATCCAATCCTCTTGGCCACCCAGAGGTCAATTGATGGCTGGCTCGCTCGATCGATCGATCTAGCAAGTATCTCTGACTAGTAATAGTCAGCATTGAATAATAAGCACTGTTTTTCACCAGAGTAAATCAGGGGAAAGCGCGAACGCAGTCCCCCACTACCACAAATTATGCAGTCGAGTTTCCCGCATTTGGGGAAATCGCAGGGGTCAGCACACCCGAAGTGCAATGGATGAGCCTCACCCTGGGAGAACCACCTTAGTGATCATGGTATCTCCCCTGCCAGGTAAGTATGAGTTGCATAGCGCCTGCCAGACAGGCTCCCCTCACAAGAGGCCCTACTAAGTCGCTGAGGATTTTTCCTGGTTTTTGGTCCGAAGCAGGCCAAAGATCACCTGTCTGCATCCACCTTTTTGGATTGAAAGCAGCTTTGTTAACAATCAGTGGTCAAATCACAAGCATACAGTATACCGTCAACCAGCCCAATCAATCAATATCTTTGACACAGGCTCAAAGTAGCACAACATAGTACAGCAAAGGCACAGGTCCTACACTTTACGTTACACTCTGCACTAACATTGAGATAAAGCATCACATAGGAAAGCCACAAAACCAAAGGCAGCTGATAAGGGAGAGAGGAGTATCCAATCCTCTTGGCCACCCAGAGGTCAATTGATGGCTGGCTCGCTCGATCTAGCAAGTATCTCTGACTAGTAATAGTCAGCATTGAATAATAAGCACTGTTTTTCACCAGAGTAAATCAGGGGAAAGCGCAAACGCAGTCCCCCACTACCACAAATTATGCAGTCGAGTTTCCCGCATTTGGGGAAATCGCAGGGGTCAGCACACCCGAAGTGCAATGGCTGAGCCTCACCCTGGGAGAACCACCTTAATGATCATGGTATCTCCCCTGCCAGGTAAGTATGAGTTGCATAGCGCCTGCCAGACAGGCTCCCCTCACAAGAGGCCCTACTAAGTCGCTGAGGATTTTTCCTGGTTTTTGGTCCGAAGCAGGCCAAAGATCACCTGTCTGCATCCACCTTTTTGGATTGAAAGCAGCTTTGTTAACAATCAGTGGTCAAATCACAAGCATACAGTATACCGTCAACCAGCCCAATCAATCAATATCTTTGACACAGGCTCAAAGTAGCACAACATAGTACAGCAAAGGCACAGGTCCTACACTTTACGTTACACTCTGCACTAACATTGAGATAAAGCATCACATAGGAAAGCCACAAAACCAAAGGCAGCTGATAAGGGAGAGAGGAGTATCCAATCCTCTTGGCCACCCAGAGGTCAATTGATGGCTGGCTCGCTCGATCGATCGATCTAGCAAGTATCTCTGACTAGTAATAGTCAGCATTGAATAATAAGCACTGTTTTTCACCAGAGTAAATCAGGGGAAAGCGCGAACGCAGTCCCCCACTACCACAAATTATGCAGTCGAGTTTCCCGCATTTGGGGAAATCGCAGGGGTCAGCACACCCGAAGTGCAATGGATGAGCCTCACCCTGGGAGAACCACCTTAGTGATCATGGTATCTCCCCTGCCAGGTAAGTATGAGTTGCATAGCGCCTGCCAGACAGGCTCCCCTCACAAGAGGCCCTACTAAGTCGCTGAGGATTTTTCCTGGTTTTTGGTCCGAAGCAGGCCAAAGATCACCTGTCTGCATCCACCTTTTTGGATTGAAAGCAGCTTTGTTAACAATCAGTGGTCAAATCACAAGCATACAGTATACCGTCAACCAGCCCAATCAATCAATATCTTTGACACAGGCTCAAAGTAGCACAACATAGTACAGCAAAGGCACAGGTCCTACACTTTACGTTACACTCTGCACTAACATTGAGATAAAGCATCACATAGGAAAGCCACAAAACCAAAGGCAGCTGATAAGGGAGAGAGGAGTATCCAATCCTCTTGGCCACCCAGAGGTCAATTGATGGCTGGCTCGCTCGATCTAGCAAGTATCTCTGACTAGTAATAGTCAGCATTGAATAATAAGCACTGTTTTTCACCAGAGTAAATCAGGGGAAAGCGCAAACGCAGTCCCCCACTACCACAAATTATGCAGTCGAGTTTCCCGCATTTGGGGAAATCGCAGGGGTCAGCACACCCGAAGTGCAATGGCTGAGCCTCACCCTGGGAGAACCACCTTAATGATCATGGTATCTCCCCTGCCAGGTAAGTATGAGTTGCATAGCGCCTGCCAGACAGGCTCCCCTCACAAGAGGCCCTACTAAGTCGCTGAGGATTTTTCCTGGTTTTTGGTCCGAAGCAGGCCAAAGATCACCTGTCTGCATCCACCTTTTTGGATTGAAAGCAGCTTTGTTAACAATCAGTGGTCAAATCACAAGCATACAGTATACCGTCAACCAGCCCAATCAATCAATATCTTTGACACAGGCTCAAAGTAGCACAACATAGTACAGCAAAGGCACAGGTCCTACACTTTACGTTACACTCTGCACTAACATTGAGATAAAGCATCACATAGGAAAGCCACAAAACCAAAGGCAGCTGATAAGGGAGAGAGGAGTATCCAATCCTCTTGGCCACCCAGAGGTCAATTGATGGCTGGCTCGCTCGATCGATCGATCTAGCAAGTATCTCTGACTAGTAATAGTCAGCATTGAATAATAAGCACTGTTTTTCACCAGAGTAAATCAGGGGAAAGCGCGAACGCAGTCCCCCACTACCACAAATTATGCAGTCGAGTTTCCCGCATTTGGGGAAATCGCAGGGGTCAGCACACCCGAAGTGCAATGGATGAGCCTCACCCTGGGAGAACCACCTTAGTGATCATGGTATCTCCCCTGCCAGGTAAGTATGAGTTGCATAGCGCCTGCCAGACAGGCTCCCCTCACAAGAGGCCCTACTAAGTCGCTGAGGATTTTTCCTGGTTTTTGGTCCGAAGCAGGCCAAAGATCACCTGTCTGCATCCACCTTTTTGGATTGAAAGCAGCTTTGTTAACAATCAGTGGTCAAATCACAAGCATACAGTATACCGTCAACCAGCCCAATCAATCAATATCTTTGACACAGGCTCAAAGTAGCACAACATAGTACAGCAAAGGCACAGGTCCTACACTTTACGTTACACTCTGCACTAACATTGAGATAAAGCATCACATAGGAAAGCCACAAAACCAAAGGCAGCTGATAAGGGAGAGAGGAGTATCCAATCCTCTTGGCCACCCAGAGGTCAATTGATGGCTGGCTCGCTCGATCTAGCAAGTATCTCTGACTAGTAATAGTCAGCATTGAATAATAAGCACTGTTTTTCACCAGAGTAAATCAGGGGAAAGCGCAAACGCAGTCCCCCACTACCACAAATTATGCAGTCGAGTTTCCCGCATTTGGGGAAATCGCAGGGGTCAGCACACCCGAAGTGCAATGGATGAGCCTCACCCTGGGAGAACCACCTTAATGATCATGGTATCTCCCCTGCCAGGTAAGTATGAGTTGCATAGCGCCTGCCAGACAGGCTCCCCTCACAAGAGGCCCTACTAAGTCGCTGAGGATTTTTCCTGGTTTTTGGTCCGAAGCAGGCCAAAGATCACCTGTCTGCATCCACCTTTTTGGATTGAAAGCAGCTTTGTTAACAATCAGTGGTCAAATCACAAGCATACAGTATACCGTCAACCAGCCCAATCAATCAATATCTTTGACACAGGCTCAAAGTAGCACAACATAGTACAGCAAAGGCACAGGTCCTACACTTTACGTTACACTCTGCACTAACATTGAGATAAAGCATCACATAGGAAAGCCACAAAACCAAAGGCAGCTGATAAGGGAGAGAGGAGTATCCAATCCTCTTGGCCACCCAGAGGTCAATTGATGGCTGGCTCGCTCGATCGATCGATCTAGCAAGTATCTCTGACTAGTAATAGTCAGCATTGAATAATAAGCACTGTTTTTCACCAGAGTAAATCAGGGGAAAGCGCGAACGCAGTCCCCCACTACCACAAATTATGCAGTCGAGTTTCCCGCATTTGGGGAAATCGCAGGGGTCAGCACACCCGAAGTGCAATGGATGAGCCTCACCCTGGGAGAACCACCTTAGTGATCATGGTATCTCCCCTGCCAGGTAAGTATGAGTTGCATAGCGCCTGCCAGACAGGCTCCCCTCACAAGAGGCCCTACTAAGTCGCTGAGGATTTTTCCTGGTTTTTGGTCCGAAGCAGGCCAAAGATCACCTGTCTGCATCCACCTTTTTGGATTGAAAGCAGCTTTGTTAACAATCAGTGGTCAAATCACAAGCATACAGTATACCGTCAACCAGCCCAATCAATCAATATCTTTGACACAGGCTCAAAGTAGCACAACATAGTACAGCAAAGGCACAGGTCCTACACTTTACGTTACACTCTGCACTAACATTGAGATAAAGCATCACATAGGAAAGCCACAAAACCAAAGGCAGCTGATAAGGGAGAGAGGAGTATCCAATCCTCTCGGCCACCCAGAGGTCAATTGATGGCTGGCTCGCTCGATCTAGCAAGTATCTCTGACTAGTAATAGTCAGCATTGAATAATAAGCACTGTTTTTCACCAGAGTAAATCAGGGGAAAGCGCAAACGCAGTCCCCCACTACCACAAATTATGCAGTCGAGTTTCCCGCATTTGGGGAAATCGCAGGGGTCAGCACACCCGAAGTGCAATGGCTGAGCCTCACCCTGGGAGAACCACCTTAATGATCATGGTATCTCCCCTGCCAGGTAAGTATGAGTTGCATAGCGCCTGCCAGACAGGCTCCCCTCACAAGAGGCCCTACTAAGTCGCTGAGGATTTTTCCTGGTTTTTGGTCCGAAGCAGGCCAAAGATCACCTGTCTGCATCCACCTTTTTGGATTGAAAGCAGCTTTGTTAACAATCAGTGGTCAAATCACAAGCATACAGTATACCGTCAACCAGCCCAATCAATCAATATCTTTGACACAGGCTCAAAGTAGCACAACATAGTACAGCAAAGGCACAGGTCCTACACTTTACGTTACACTCTGCACTAACATTGAGATAAAGCATCACATAGGAAAGCCACAAAACCAAAGGCAGCTGATAAGGGAGAGAGGAGTATCCAATCCTCTTGGCCACCCAGAGGTCAATTGATGGCTGGCTCGCTCGATCGATCGATCTAGCAAGTATCTCTGACTAGTAATAGTCAGCATTGAATAATAAGCACTGTTTTTCACCAGAGTAAATCAGGGGAAAGCGCGAACGCAGTCCCCCACTACCACAAATTATGCAGTCGAGTTTCCCGCATTTGGGGAAATCGCAGGGGTCAGCACACCCGAAGTGCAATGGATGAGCCTCACCCTGGGAGAACCACCTTAGTGATCATGGTATCTCCCCTGCCAGGTAAGTATGAGTTGCATAGCGCCTGCCAGACAGGCTCCCCTCACAAGAGGCCCTACTAAGTCGCTGAGGATTTTTCCTGGTTTTTGGTCCGAAGCAGGCCAAAGATCACCTGTCTGCATCCACCTTTTTGGATTGAAAGCAGCTTTGTTAACAATCAGTGGTCAAATCACAAGCATACAGTATACCGTCAACCAGCCCAATCAATCAATATCTTTGACACAGGCTCAAAGTAGCACAACATAGTACAGCAAAGGCACAGGTCCTACACTTTACGTTACACTCTGCACTAACATTGAGATAAAGCATCACATAGGAAAGCCACAAAACCAAAGGCAGCTGATAAGGGAGAGAGGAGTATCCAATCCTCTTGGCCACCCAGAGGTCAATTGATGGCTGGCTCGCTCGATCTAGCAAGTATCTCTGACTAGTAATAGTCAGCATTGAATAATAAGCACTGTTTTTCACCAGAGTAAATCAGGGGAAAGCGCAAACGCAGTCCCCCACTACCACAAATTATGCAGTCGAGTTTCCCGCATTTGGGGAAATCGCAGGGGTCAGCACACCCGAAGTGCAATGGATGAGCCTCACCCTGGGAGAACCACCTTAATGATCATGGTATCTCCCCTGCCAGGTAAGTATGAGTTGCATAGCGCCTGCCAGACAGGCTCCCCTCACAAGAGGCCCTACTAAGTCGCTGAGGATTTTTCCTGGTTTTTGGTCCGAAGCAGGCCAAAGATCACCTGTCTGCATCCACCTTTTTGGATTGAAAGCAGCTTTGTTAACAATCAGTGGTCAAATCACAAGCATACAGTATACCGTCAACCAGCCCAATCAATCAATATCTTTGACACAGGCTCAAAGTAGCACAACATAGTACAGCAAAGGCACAGGTCCTACACTTTACGTTACACTCTGCACTAACATTGAGATAAAGCATCACATAGGAAAGCCACAAAACCAAAGGCAGCTGATAAGGGAGAGAGGAGTATCCAATCCTCTTGGCCACCCAGAGGTCAATTGATGGCTGGCTCGCTCGATCGATCGATCTAGCAAGTATCTCTGACTAGTAATAGTCAGCATTGAATAATAAGCACTGTTTTTCACCAGAGTAAATCAGGGGAAAGCGCGAACGCAGTCCCCCACTACCACAAATTATGCAGTCGAGTTTCCCGCATTTGGGGAAATCGCAGGGGTCAGCACACCCGAAGTGCAATGGATGAGCCTCACCCTGGGAGAACCACCTTAGTGATCATGGTATCTCCCCTGCCAGGTAAGTATGAGTTGCATAGCGCCTGCCAGACAGGCTCCCCTCACAAGAGGCCCTACTAAGTCGCTGAGGATTTTTCCTGGTTTTTGGTCCGAAGCAGGCCAAAGATCACCTGTCTGCATCCACCTTTTTGGATTGAAAGCAGCTTTGTTAACAATCAGTGGTCAAATCACAAGCATACAGTATACCGTCAACCAGCCCAATCAATCAATATCTTTGACACAGGCTCAAAGTAGCACAACATAGTACAGCAAAGGCACAGGTCCTACACTTTACGTTACACTCTGCACTAACATTGAGATAAAGCATCACATAGGAAAGCCACAAAACCAAAGGCAGCTGATAAGGGAGAGAGGAGTATCCAATCCTCTTGGCCACCCAGAGGTCAATTGATGGCTGGCTCGCTCGATCTAGCAAGTATCTCTGACTAGTAATAGTCAGCATTGAATAATAAGCACTGTTTTTCACCAGAGTAAATCAGGGGAAAGCGCAAACGCAGTCCCCCACTACCACAAATTATGCAGTCAAGTTTCCCGCATTTGGGGAAATCGCAGGGGTCAGCACACCCGAAGTGCAATGGCTGAGCCTCACCCTGGGAGAACCACCTTAATGATCATGGTATCTCCCCTGCCAGGTAAGTATGAGTTGCATAGCGCCTGCCAGACAGGCTCCCCTCACAAGAGGCCCTACTAAGTCGCTGAGGATTTTTCCTGGTTTTTGGTCCGAAGCAGGCCAAAGATCACCTGTCTGCATCCACCTTTTTGGATTGAAAGCAGCTTTGTTAACAATCAGTGGTCAAATCACAAGCATACAGTATACCGTCAACCAGCCCAATCAATCAATATCTTTGACACAGGCTCAAAGTAGCACAACATAGTACAGCAAAGGCACAGGTCCTACACTTTACGTTACACTCTGCACTAACATTGAGATAAAGCATCACATAGGAAAGCCACAAAACCAAAGGCAGCTGATAAGGGAGAGAGGAGTATCCAATCCTCTTGGCCACCCAGAGGTCAATTGATGGCTGGCTCGATCGATCGATCTAGCAAGTATCTCTGACTAGTAATAGTCAGCATTGAATAATAAGCACTGTTTTTCACCAGAGTAAATCAGGGGAAAGCGCGAACGCAGTCCCCCACTACCACAAATTATGCAGTCGAGTTTCCCGCATTTGGGGAAATCGCAGGGGTCAGCACACCCGAAGTGCAATGGATGAGCCTCACCCTGGGAGAACCACCTTAGTGATCATGGTATCTCCCCTGCCAGGTAAGTATGAGTTGCATAGCGCCTGCCAGACAGGCTCCCCTCACAAGAGGCCCTACTAAGTCGCTGAGGATTTTTCCTGGTTTTTGGTCCGAAGCAGGCCAAAGATCACCTGTCTGGATCCAACTGCGCCAAAAAACGGATGCACCTCATTGTACGGAGCCAGGGGTGTGCAGGCACCCCAAATTCCATAAGACACAGGCTCAAGTCTAAGCACTTCCAAGATGCACAGCAACCAGGGTATTAGCATATGGGGCGGCGGCTTCTGGTCAGAGCATTGCCGTGCCGATGAAGCAGTCCCCACATTTGCATGCCGTCACCTGTGAGACAGAGAGGAAGGATAGGTTAGGTTAGGGAAAGGCTCGCCATGCCCTGACTTCTCGAAGCCCAGCAGAAAAAGAAACTTCACTGATCACACTGTTGTTCATCCACGAGGGGGAGACAAAGGCTGCGTATACAGCTAAATATAAAGAGATAATGTACCACATTTTGGATTGAAAAACAGCTTTGTTGACAATCGGTGGTTAAATCACAAGCATACAAGTACCTCTGACTAGTAACAGTCAGCATTGAATAATAAGCACTGTTTTTCACCAGAGTAAATCAGGGGAAAGCGCGAACGCAGTCCCCCACTACCACAAATTATGCAGTCGAGTTTCCCGCATTTGGGGAAATCGCAGGGGTCAGCACACCCGAAGTGCAATGGATGAGCCTCACCCTGGGAGAACCACCTTAATGATCATGGTATCTCCCCTGCCAGGTAAGTATGAGTTGCATAGCGCCTGCCAGACAGGCTCCCCTCACAAGAGGCCCTACTAAGTCGCTGAGGATTTTTCCTGGTTTTTGGTCCGAAGCAGGCCAAAGATCACCTGTCTGCATCCACCTTTTTGGATTGAAAGCAGCTTTGTTAACAATCAGTGGTCAAATCACAAGCATACAGTATACCGTCAACCAGCCCAATCAATCAATATCTTTGACACAGGCTCAAAGTAGCACAACATAGTACAGCAAAGGCACAGGTCCTACACTTTACGTTACACTCTGCACTAACATTGAGATAAAGCATCACATAGGAAAGCCACAAAACCAAAGGCAGCTGATAAGGGAGAGAGGAGTATCCAATCCTCTTGGCCACCCAGAGGTCAATTGATGGCTGGCTCGATCGATCGATCTAGCAAGTATCTCTGACTAGTAATAGTCAGCATTGAATAATAAGCACTGTTTTTCACCAGAGTAAATCAGGGGAAAGCGCGAACGCAGTCCCCCACTACCACAAATTATGCAGTCGAGTTTCCCGCATTTGGGGAAATCGCAGGGGTCAGCACACCCGAAGTGCAATGGATGAGCCTCACCCTGGGAGAACCACCTTAGTGATCATGGTATCTCCCCTGCCAGGTAAGTATGAGTTGCATAGCGCCTGCCAGACAGGCTCCCCTCACAAGAGGCCCTACTAAGTCGCTGAGGATTTTTCCTGGTTTTTGGTCCGAAGCAGGCCAAAGATCACCTGTCTGGATCCAACTGCGCCAAAAAACGGATGCACCTCATTGTACGGAGCCAGGGGTGTGCAGGCACCCCAAATTCCATAAGACACAGGCTCAAGTCTAAGCACTTCCAAGATGCACAGCAACCAGGGTATTAGCATATGGGGCGGCGGCTTCTGGTCAGAGCATTGCCGTGCCGATGAAGCAGTCCCCACATTTGCATGCCGTCACCTGTGAGACAGAGAGGAAGGATAGGTTAGGTTAGGGAAAGGCTCGCCATGCCCTGACTTCTCGAAGCCCAGCAGAAAAAGAAACTTCACTGATCACACTGTTGTTCATCCACGAGGGGGAGACAAAGGCTGCGTATACAGCTAAATATAAAGAGATAATGTACCACATTTTGGATTGAAAAACAGCTTTGTTGACAATCGGTGGTTAAATCACAAGCATACAAGTACCTCTGACTAGTAACAGTCAGCATTGAATAATAAGCACTGTTTTTCACCAGAGTAAATCAGGGGAAAGCGCGAACGCAGTCCCCCACTACCACAAATTATGCAGTCGAGTTTCCCGCATTTGGGGAAATCGCAGGGGTCAGCACACCCGAAGTGCAATGGATGAGCCTCACCCTGGGAGAACCACCTTAATGATCATGGTATCTCCCCTGCCAGGTAAGTATGAGTTGCATAGCGCCTGCCAGACAGGCTCCCCTCACAAGAGGCCCTACTAAGTCGCTGAGGATTTTTCCTGGTTTTTGGTCCGAAGCAGGCCAAAGATCACCTGTCTGCATCCACCTTTTTGGATTGAAAGCAGCTTTGTTAACAATCAGTGGTCAAATCACAAGCATACAGTATACCGTCAACCAGCCCAATCAATCAATATCTTTGACACAGGCTCAAAGTAGCACAACATAGTACAGCAAAGGCACAGGTCCTACACTTTACGTTACACTCTGCACTAACATTGAGATAAAGCATCACATAGGAAAGCCACAAAACCAAAGGCAGCTGATAAGGGAGAGAGGAGTATCCAATCCTCTTGGCCACCCAGAGGTCAATTGATGGCTGGCTCGCTCGATCGATCGATCTAGCAAGTATCTCTGACTAGTAATAGTCAGCATTGAATAATAAGCACTGTTTTTCACCAGAGTAAATCAGGGGAAAGCGCGAACGCAGTCCCCCACTACCACAAATTATGCAGTCGAGTTTCCCGCATTTGGGGAAATCGCAGGGGTCAGCACACCCGAAGTGCAATGGATGAGCCTCACCCTGGGAGAACCACCTTAGTGATCATGGTATCTCCCCTGCCAGGTAAGTATGAGTTGCATAGCGCCTGCCAGACAGGCTCCCCTCACAAGAGGCCCTACTAAGTCGCTGAGGATTTTTCCTGGTTTTTGGTCCGAAGCAGGCCAAAGATCACCTGTCTGCATCCACCTTTTTGGATTGAAAGCAGCTTTGTTAACAATCAGTGGTCAAATCACAAGCATACAGTATACCGTCAACCAGCCCAATCAATCAATATCTTTGACACAGGCTCAAAGTAGCACAACATAGTACAGCAAAGGCACAGGTCCTACACTTTACGTTACACTCTGCACTAACATTGAGATAAAGCATCACATAGGAAAGCCACAAAACCAAAGGCAGCTGATAAGGGAGAGAGGAGTATCCAATCCTCTCGGCCACCCAGAGGTCAATTGATGGCTGGCTCGATCGATCGATCTAGCAAGTATCTCTGACTAGTAATAGTCAGCATTGAATAATAAGCACTGTTTTTCACCAGAGTAAATCAGGGGAAAGCGCGAACGCAGTCCCCCACTACCACAAATTATGCAGTCGAGTTTCCCGCATTTGGGGAAATCGCAGGGGTCAGCACACCCGAAGTGCAATGGATGAGCCTCACCCTGGGAGAACCACCTTAGTGATCATGGTATCTCCCCTGCCAGGTAAGTATGAGTTGCATAGCGCCTGCCAGAAAGGCTCCCCTCACAAGAGGCCCTACTAAGTCGCTGAGGATTTTTCCTGGTTTTTGGTCCGAAGCAGGCCAAAGATCACCTGTCTGGATCCAACTGCGCCAAAAAACGGATGCACCTCATTGTACGGAGCCAGGGGTGTGCAGGCACCCCAAATTCCATAAGACACAGGCTCAAGTCTAAGCACTTCCAAGATGCACAGCAACCAGGGTATTAGCATATGGGGCGGCGGCTTCTGGTCAGAGCATTGCCGTGCCGATGAAGCAGTCCCCACATTTGCATGCCGTCACCTGTGAGACAGAGAGGAAGGATAGGTTAGGTTAGGGAAAGGCTCGCCATGCCCTGACTTCTCGAAGCCCAGCAGAAAAAGAAACTTCACTGATCACACTGTTGTTCATCCACGAGGGGGAGACAAAGGCTGCGTATACAGCTAAATATAAAGAGATAATGTACCACATTTTGGATTGAAAAACAGCTTTGTTGACAATCGGTGGTTAAATCACAAGCATACAAGTACCTCTGACTAGTAACAGTCAGCATTGAATAATAAGCACTGTTTTTCACCAGAGTAAATCAGGGGAAAGCGCGAACGCAGTCCCCCACTACCACAAATTATGCAGTCGAGTTTCCCGCATTTGGGGAAATCGCAGGGGTCAGCACACCCGAAGTGCAATGGATGAGCCTCACCCTGGGAGAACCACCTTAATGATCATGGTATCTCCCCTGCCAGGTAAGTATGAGTTGCATAGCGCCTGCCAGACAGGCTCCCCTCACAAGAGGCCCTACTAAGTCGCTGAGGATTTTTCCTGGTTTTTGGTCCGAAGCAGGCCAAAGATCACCTGTCTGCATCCACCTTTTTGGATTGAAAGCAGCTTTGTTAACAATCAGTGGTCAAATCACAAGCATACAGTATACCGTCAACCAGCCCAATCAATCAATATCTTTGACACAGGCTCAAAGTAGCACAACATAGTACAGCAAAGGCACAGGTCCTACACTTTACGTTACACTCTGCACTAACATTGAGATAAAGCATCACATAGGAAAGCCACAAAACCAAAGGCAGCTGATAAGGGAGAGAGGAGTATCCAATCCTCTTGGCCACCCAGAGGTCAATTGATGGCTGGCTCGCTCGATCGATCGATCTAGCAAGTATCTCTGACTAGTAATAGTCAGCATTGAATAATAAGCACTGTTTTTCACCAGAGTAAATCAGGGGAAAGCGCGAACGCAGTCCCCCACTACCACAAATTATGCAGTCGAGTTTCCCGCATTTGGGGAAATCGCAGGGGTCAGCACACCCGAAGTGCAATGGATGAGCCTCACCCTGGGAGAACCACCTTAGTGATCATGGTATCTCCCCTGCCAGGTAAGTATGAGTTGCATAGCGCCTGCCAGACAGGCTCCCCTCACAAGAGGCCCTACTAAGTCGCTGAGGATTTTTCCTGGTTTTTGGTCCGAAGCAGGCCAAAGATCACCTGTCTGCATCCACCTTTTTGGATTGAAAGCAGCTTTGTTAACAATCAGTGGTCAAATCACAAGCATACAGTATACCGTCAACCAGCCCAATCAATCAATATCTTTGACACAGGCTCAAAGTAGCACAACATAGTACAGCAAAGGCACAGGTCCTACACTTTACGTTACACTCTGCACTAACATTGAGATAAAGCATCACATAGGAAAGCCACAAAACCAAAGGCAGCTGATAAGGGAGAGAGGAGTATCCAATCCTCTTGGCCACCCAGAGGTCAATTGATGGCTGGCTCGCTCGATCTAGCAAGTATCTCTGACTAGTAATAGTCAGCATTGAATAATAAGCACTGTTTTTCACCAGAGTAAATCAGGGGAAAGCGCAAACGCAGTCCCCCACTACCACAAATTATGCAGTCGAGTTTCCCGCATTTGGGGAAATCGCAGGGGTCAGCACACCCGAAGTGCAATGGCTGAGCCTCACCCTGGGAGAACCACCTTAATGATCATGGTATCTCCCCTGCCAGGTAAGTATGAGTTGCATAGCGCCTGCCAGACAGGCTCCCCTCACAAGAGGCCCTACTAAGTCGCTGAGGATTTTTCCTGGTTTTTGGTCCGAAGCAGGCCAAAGATCACCTGTCTGCATCCACCTTTTTGGATTGAAAGCAGCTTTGTTAACAATCAGTGGTCAAATCACAAGCATACAGTATACCGTCAACCAGCCCAATCAATCAATATCTTTGACACAGGCTCAAAGTAGCACAACATAGTACAGCAAAGGCACAGGTCCTACACTTTACGTTACACTCTGCACTAACATTGAGATAAAGCATCACATAGGAAAGCCACAAAACCAAAGGCAGCTGATAAGGGAGAGAGGAGTATCCAATCCTCTTGGCCACCCAGAGGTCAATTGATGGCTGGCTCGCTCGATCGATCGATCTAGCAAGTATCTCTGACTAGTAATAGTCAGCATTGAATAATAAGCACTGTTTTTCACCAGAGTAAATCAGGGGAAAGCGCGAACGCAGTCCCCCACTACCACAAATTATGCAGTCGAGTTTCCCGCATTTGGGGAAATCGCAGGGGTCAGCACACCCGAAGTGCAATGGATGAGCCTCACCCTGGGAGAACCACCTTAGTGATCATGGTATCTCCCCTGCCAGGTAAGTATGAGTTGCATAGCGCCTGCCAGACAGGCTCCCCTCACAAGAGGCCCTACTAAGTCGCTGAGGATTTTTCCTGGTTTTTGGTCCGAAGCAGGCCAAAGATCACCTGTCTGCATCCACCTTTTTGGATTGAAAGCAGCTTTGTTAACAATCAGTGGTCAAATCACAAGCATACAGTATACCGTCAACCAGCCCAATCAATCAATATCTTTGACACAGGCTCAAAGTAGCACAACATAGTACAGCAAAGGCACAGGTCCTACACTTTACGTTACACTCTGCACTAACATTGAGATAAAGCATCACATAGGAAAGCCACAAAACCAAAGGCAGCTGATAAGGGAGAGAGGAGTATCCAATCCTCTTGGCCACCCAGAGGTCAATTGATGGCTGGCTCGCTCGATCTAGCAAGTATCTCTGACTAGTAATAGTCAGCATTGAATAATAAGCACTGTTTTTCACCAGAGTAAATCAGGGGAAAGCGCAAACGCAGTCCCCCACTACCACAAATTATGCAGTCGAGTTTCCCGCATTTGGGGAAATCGCAGGGGTCAGCACACCCGAAGTGCAATGGCTGAGCCTCACCCTGGGAGAACCACCTTAATGATCATGGTATCTCCCCTGCCAGGTAAGTATGAGTTGCATAGCGCCTGCCAGACAGGCTCCCCTCACAAGAGGCCCTACTAAGTCGCTGAGGATTTTTCCTGGTTTTTGGTCCGAAGCAGGCCAAAGATCACCTGTCTGCATCCACCTTTTTGGATTGAAAGCAGCTTTGTTAACAATCAGTGGTCAAATCACAAGCATACAGTATACCGTCAACCAGCCCAATCAATCAATATCTTTGACACAGGCTCAAAGTAGCACAACATAGTACAGCAAAGGCACAGGTCCTACACTTTACGTTACACTCTGCACTAACATTGAGATAAAGCATCACATAGGAAAGCCACAAAACCAAAGGCAGCTGATAAGGGAGAGAGGAGTATCCAATCCTCTTGGCCACCCAGAGGTCAATTGATGGCTGGCTCGCTCGATCGATCGATCTAGCAAGTATCTCTGACTAGTAATAGTCAGCATTGAATAATAAGCACTGTTTTTCACCAGAGTAAATCAGGGGAAAGCGCGAACGCAGTCCCCCACTACCACAAATTATGCAGTCGAGTTTCCCGCATTTGGGGAAATCGCAGGGGTCAGCACACCCGAAGTGCAATGGATGAGCCTCACCCTGGGAGAACCACCTTAGTGATCATGGTATCTCCCCTGCCAGGTAAGTATGAGTTGCATAGCGCCTGCCAGACAGGCTCCCCTCACAAGAGGCCCTACTAAGTCGCTGAGGATTTTTCCTGGTTTTTGGTCCGAAGCAGGCCAAAGATCACCTGTCTGCATCCACCTTTTTGGATTGAAAGCAGCTTTGTTAACAATCAGTGGTCAAATCACAAGCATACAGTATACCGTCAACCAGCCCAATCAATCAATATCTTTGACACAGGCTCAAAGTAGCACAACATAGTACAGCAAAGGCACAGGTCCTACACTTTACGTTACACTCTGCACTAACATTGAGATAAAGCATCACATAGGAAAGCCACAAAACCAAAGGCAGCTGATAAGGGAGAGAGGAGTATCCAATCCTCTTGGCCACCCAGAGGTCAATTGATGGCTGGCTCGCTCGATCTAGCAAGTATCTCTGACTAGTAATAGTCAGCATTGAATAATAAGCACTGTTTTTCACCAGAGTAAATCAGGGGAAAGCGCAAACGCAGTCCCCCACTACCACAAATTATGCAGTCGAGTTTCCCGCATTTGGGGAAATCGCAGGGGTCAGCACACCCGAAGTGCAATGGATGAGCCTCACCCTGGGAGAACCACCTTAATGATCATGGTATCTCCCCTGCCAGGTAAGTATGAGTTGCATAGCGCCTGCCAGACAGGCTCCCCTCACAAGAGGCCCTACTAAGTCGCTGAGGATTTTTCCTGGTTTTTGGTCCGAAGCAGGCCAAAGATCACCTGTCTGCATCCACCTTTTTGGATTGAAAGCAGCTTTGTTAACAATCAGTGGTCAAATCACAAGCATACAGTATACCGTCAACCAGCCCAATCAATCAATATCTTTGACACAGGCTCAAAGTAGCACAACATAGTACAGCAAAGGCACAGGTCCTACACTTTACGTTACACTCTGCACTAACATTGAGATAAAGCATCACATAGGAAAGCCACAAAACCAAAGGCAGCTGATAAGGGAGAGAGGAGTATCCAATCCTCTTGGCCACCCAGAGGTCAATTGATGGCTGGCTCGCTCGATCGATCGATCTAGCAAGTATCTCTGACTAGTAATAGTCAGCATTGAATAATAAGCACTGTTTTTCACCAGAGTAAATCAGGGGAAAGCGCGAACGCAGTCCCCCACTACCACAAATTATGCAGTCGAGTTTCCCGCATTTGGGGAAATCGCAGGGGTCAGCACACCCGAAGTGCAATGGATGAGCCTCACCCTGGGAGAACCACCTTAGTGATCATGGTATCTCCCCTGCCAGGTAAGTATGAGTTGCATAGCGCCTGCCAGACAGGCTCCCCTCACAAGAGGCCCTACTAAGTCGCTGAGGATTTTTCCTGGTTTTTGGTCCGAAGCAGGCCAAAGATCACCTGTCTGCATCCACCTTTTTGGATTGAAAGCAGCTTTGTTAACAATCAGTGGTCAAATCACAAGCATACAGTATACCGTCAACCAGCCCAATCAATCAATATCTTTGACACAGGCTCAAAGTAGCACAACATAGTACAGCAAAGGCACAGGTCCTACACTTTACGTTACACTCTGCACTAACATTGAGATAAAGCATCACATAGGAAAGCCACAAAACCAAAGGCAGCTGATAAGGGAGAGAGGAGTATCCAATCCTCTTGGCCACCCAGAGGTCAATTGATGGCTGGCTCGCTCGATCTAGCAAGTATCTCTGACTAGTAATAGTCAGCATTGAATAATAAGCACTGTTTTTCACCAGAGTAAATCAGGGGAAAGCGCAAACGCAGTCCCCCACTACCACAAATTATGCAGTCGAGTTTCCCGCATTTGGGGAAATCGCAGGGGTCAGCACACCCGAAGTGCAATGGCTGAGCCTCACCCTGGGAGAACCACCTTAATGATCATGGTATCTCCCCTGCCAGGTAAGTATGAGTTGCATAGCGCCTGCCAGACAGGCTCCCCTCACAAGAGGCCCTACTAAGTCGCTGAGGATTTTTCCTGGTTTTTGGTCCGAAGCAGGCCAAAGATCACCTGTCTGCATCCACCTTTTTGGATTGAAAGCAGCTTTGTTAACAATCAGTGGTCAAATCACAAGCATACAGTATACCGTCAACCAGCCCAATCAATCAATATCTTTGACACAGGCTCAAAGTAGCACAACATAGTACAGCAAAGGCACAGGTCCTACACTTTACGTTACACTCTGCACTAACATTGAGATAAAGCATCACATAGGAAAGCCACAAAACCAAAGGCAGCTGATAAGGGAGAGAGGAGTATCCAATCCTCTTGGCCACCCAGAGGTCAATTGATGGCTGGCTCGCTCGATCGATCGATCTAGCAAGTATCTCTGACTAGTAATAGTCAGCATTGAATAATAAGCACTGTTTTTCACCAGAGTAAATCAGGGGAAAGCGCGAACGCAGTCCCCCACTACCACAAATTATGCAGTCGAGTTTCCCGCATTTGGGGAAATCGCAGGGGTCAGCACACCCGAAGTGCAATGGATGAGCCTCACCCTGGGAGAACCACCTTAGTGATCATGGTATCTCCCCTGCCAGGTAAGTATGAGTTGCATAGCGCCTGCCAGACAGGCTCCCCTCACAAGAGGCCCTACTAAGTCGCTGAGGATTTTTCCTGGTTTTTGGTCCGAAGCAGGCCAAAGATCACCTGTCTGCATCCACCTTTTTGGATTGAAAGCAGCTTTGTTAACAATCAGTGGTCAAATCACAAGCATACAGTATACCGTCAACCAGCCCAATCAATCAATATCTTTGACACAGGCTCAAAGTAGCACAACATAGTACAGCAAAGGCACAGGTCCTACACTTTACGTTACACTCTGCACTAACATTGAGATAAAGCATCACATAGGAAAGCCACAAAACCAAAGGCAGCTGATAAGGGAGAGAGGAGTATCCAATCCTCTTGGCCACCCAGAGGTCAATTGATGGCTGGCTCGCTCGATCTAGCAAGTATCTCTGACTAGTAATAGTCAGCATTGAATAATAAGCACTGTTTTTCACCAGAGTAAATCAGGGGAAAGCGCAAACGCAGTCCCCCACTACCACAAATTATGCAGTCGAGTTTCCCGCATTTGGGGAAATCGCAGGGGTCAGCACACCCGAAGTGCAATGGCTGAGCCTCACCCTGGGAGAACCACCTTAATGATCATGGTATCTCCCCTGCCAGGTAAGTATGAGTTGCATAGCGCCTGCCAGACAGGCTCCCCTCACAAGAGGCCCTACTAAGTCGCTGAGGATTTTTCCTGGTTTTTGGTCCGAAGCAGGCCAAAGATCACCTGTCTGCATCCACCTTTTTGGATTGAAAGCAGCTTTGTTAACAATCAGTGGTCAAATCACAAGCATACAGTATACCGTCAACCAGCCCAATCAATCAATATCTTTGACACAGGCTCAAAGTAGCACAACATAGTACAGCAAAGGCACAGGTCCTACACTTTACGTTACACTCTGCACTAACATTGAGATAAAGCATCACATAGGAAAGCCACAAAACCAAAGGCAGCTGATAAGGGAGAGAGGAGTATCCAATCCTCTTGGCCACCCAGAGGTCAATTGATGGCTGGCTCGCTCGATCGATCGATCTAGCAAGTATCTCTGACTAGTAATAGTCAGCATTGAATAATAAGCACTGTTTTTCACCAGAGTAAATCAGGGGAAAGCGCGAACGCAGTCCCCCACTACCACAAATTATGCAGTCGAGTTTCCCGCATTTGGGGAAATCGCAGGGGTCAGCACACCCGAAGTGCAATGGATGAGCCTCACCCTGGGAGAACCACCTTAGTGATCATGGTATCTCCCCTGCCAGGTAAGTATGAGTTGCATAGCGCCTGCCAGACAGGCTCCCCTCACAAGAGGCCCTACTAAGTCGCTGAGGATTTTTCCTGGTTTTTGGTCCGAAGCAGGCCAAAGATCACCTGTCTGCATCCACCTTTTTGGATTGAAAGCAGCTTTGTTAACAATCAGTGGTCAAATCACAAGCATACAGTATACCGTCAACCAGCCCAATCAATCAATATCTTTGACACAGGCTCAAAGTAGCACAACATAGTACAGCAAAGGCACAGGTCCTACACTTTACGTTACACTCTGCACTAACATTGAGATAAAGCATCACATAGGAAAGCCACAAAACCAAAGGCAGCTGATAAGGGAGAGAGGAGTATCCAATCCTCTTGGCCACCCAGAGGTCAATTGATGGCTGGCTCGCTCGATCTAGCAAGTATCTCTGACTAGTAATAGTCAGCATTGAATAATAAGCACTGTTTTTCACCAGAGTAAATCAGGGGAAAGCGCAAACGCAGTCCCCCACTACCACAAATTATGCAGTCGAGTTTCCCGCATTTGGGGAAATCGCAGGGGTCAGCACACCCGAAGTGCAATGGCTGAGCCTCACCCTGGGAGAACCACCTTAATGATCATGGTATCTCCCCTGCCAGGTAAGTATGAGTTGCATAGCGCCTGCCAGACAGGCTCCCCTCACAAGAGGCCCTACTAAGTCGCTGAGGATTTTTCCTGGTTTTTGGTCCGAAGCAGGCCAAAGATCACCTGTCTGCATCCACCTTTTTGGATTGAAAGCAGCTTTGTTAACAATCAGTGGTCAAATCACAAGCATACAGTATACCGTCAACCAGCCCAATCAATCAATATCTTTGACACAGGCTCAAAGTAGCACAACATAGTACAGCAAAGGCACAGGTCCTACACTTTACGTTACACTCTGCACTAACATTGAGATAAAGCATCACATAGGAAAGCCACAAAACCAAAGGCAGCTGATAAGGGAGAGAGGAGTATCCAATCCTCTTGGCCACCCAGAGGTCAATTGATGGCTGGCTCGCTCGATCGATCGATCTAGCAAGTATCTCTGACTAGTAATAGTCAGCATTGAATAATAAGCACTGTTTTTCACCAGAGTAAATCAGGGGAAAGCGCGAACGCAGTCCCCCACTACCACAAATTATGCAGTCGAGTTTCCCGCATTTGGGGAAATCGCAGGGGTCAGCACACCCGAAGTGCAATGGATGAGCCTCACCCTGGGAGAACCACCTTAGTGATCATGGTATCTCCCCTGCCAGGTAAGTATGAGTTGCATAGCGCCTGCCAGACAGGCTCCCCTCACAAGAGGCCCTACTAAGTCGCTGAGGATTTTTCCTGGTTTTTGGTCCGAAGCAGGCCAAAGATCACCTGTCTGCATCCACCTTTTTGGATTGAAAGCAGCTTTGTTAACAATCAGTGGTCAAATCACAAGCATACAGTATACCGTCAACCAGCCCAATCAATCAATATCTTTGACACAGGCTCAAAGTAGCACAACATAGTACAGCAAAGGCACAGGTCCTACACTTTACGTTACACTCTGCACTAACATTGAGATAAAGCATCACATAGGAAAGCCACAAAACCAAAGGCAGCTGATAAGGGAGAGAGGAGTATCCAATCCTCTTGGCCACCCAGAGGTCAATTGATGGCTGGCTCGATCGATCGATCTAGCAAGTATCTCTGACTAGTAATAGTCAGCATTGATTAATAAGCACTGTTTTTCACCAGAGTAAATCAGGGGAAAGCGCGAACGCAGTCCCCCACTACCACAAATTATGCAGTCGAGTTTCCCGCATTTGGGGAAATCGCAGGGGTCAGCACACCCGAAGTGCAATGGATGAGCCTCACCCTGGGAGAACCACCTTAGTGATCATGGTATCTCCCCTGCCAGGTAAGTATGAGTTGCATAGCGCCTGCCAGACAGGCTCCCCTCACAAGAGGCCCTACTAAGTCGCTGAGGATTTTTCCTGGTTTTTGGTCCGAAGCAGGCCAAAGATCACCTGTCTGGATCCAACTGCGCCAAAAAACGGATGCACCTCATTGTACGGAGCCAGGGGTGTGCAGGCACCCCAAATTCCATAAGACACAGGCTCAAGTCTAAGCACTTCCAAGATGCACAGCAACCAGGGTATTAGCATATGGGGCGGCGGCTTCTGGTCAGAGCATTGCCGTGCCGATGAAGCAGTCCCCACATTTGCATGCCGTCACCTGTGAGACAGAGAGGAAGGATAGGTTAGGTTAGGGAAAGGCTCGCCATGCCCTGACTTCTCGAAGCCCAGCAGAAAAAGAAACTTCACTGATCACACTGTTGTTCATCCACGAGGGGGAGACAAAGGCTGCGTATACAGCTAAATATAAAGAGATAATGTACCACATTTTGGATTGAAAAACAGCTTTGTTGACAATCGGTGGTTAAATCACAAGCATACAAGTACCTCTGACTAGTAACAGTCAGCATTGAATAATAAGCACTGTTTTTCACCAGAGTAAATCAGGGGAAAGCGCGAACGCAGTCCCCCACTACCACAAATTATGCAGTCGAGTTTCCCGCATTTGGGGAAATCGCAGGGGTCAGCACACCCGAAGTGCAATGGATGAGCCTCACCCTGGGAGAACCACCTTAATGATCATGGTATCTCCCCTGCCAGGTAAGTATGAGTTGCATAGCGCCTGCCAGACAGGCTCCCCTCACAAGAGGCCCTACTAAGTCGCTGAGGATTTTTCCTGGTTTTTGGTCCGAAGCAGGCCAAAGATCACCTGTCTGCATCCACCTTTTTGGATTGAAAGCAGCTTTGTTAACAATCAGTGGTCAAATCACAAGCATACAGTATACCGTCAACCAGCCCAATCAATCAATATCTTTGACACAGGCTCAAAGTAGCACAACATAGTACAGCAAAGGCACAGGTCCTACACTTTACGTTACACTCTGCACTAACATTGAGATAAAGCATCACATAGGAAAGCCACAAAACCAAAGGCAGCTGATAAGGGAGAGAGGAGTATCCAATCCTCTTGGCCACCCAGAGGTCAATTGATGGCTGGCTCGCTCGATCGATCGATCTAGCAAGTATCTCTGACTAGTAATAGTCAGCATTGAATAATAAGCACTGTTTTTCACCAGAGTAAATCAGGGGAAAGCGCGAACGCAGTCCCCCACTACCACAAATTATGCAGTCGAGTTTCCCGCATTTGGGGAAATCGCAGGGGTCAGCACACCCGAAGTGCAATGGATGAGCCTCACCCTGGGAGAACCACCTTAGTGATCATGGTATCTCCCCTGCCAGGTAAGTATGAGTTGCATAGCGCCTGCCAGACAGGCTCCCCTCACAAGAGGCCCTACTAAGTCGCTGAGGATTTTTCCTGGTTTTTGGTCCGAAGCAGGCCAAAGATCACCTGTCTGCATCCACCTTTTTGGATTGAAAGCAGCTTTGTTAACAATCAGTGGTCAAATCACAAGCATACAGTATACCGTCAACCAGCCCAATCAATCAATATCTTTGACACAGGCTCAAAGTAGCACAACATAGTACAGCAAAGGCACAGGTCCTACACTTTACGTTACACTCTGCACTAACATTGAGATAAAGCATCACATAGGAAAGCCACAAAACCAAAGGCAGCTGATAAGGGAGAGAGGAGTATCCAATCCTCTTGGCCACCCAGAGGTCAATTGATGGCTGGCTCGCTCGATCTAGCAAGTATCTCTGACTAGTAATAGTCAGCATTGAATAATAAGCACTGTTTTTCACCAGAGTAAATCAGGGGAAAGCGCAAACGCAGTCCCCCACTACCACAAATTATGCAGTCGAGTTTCCCGCATTTGGGGAAATCGCAGGGGTCAGCACACCCGAAGTGCAATGGATGAGCCTCACCCTGGGAGAACCACCTTAATGATCATGGTATCTCCCCTGCCAGGTAAGTATGAGTTGCATAGCGCCTGCCAGACAGGCTCCCCTCACAAGAGGCCCTACTAAGTCGCTGAGGATTTTTCCTGGTTTTTGGTCCGAAGCAGGCCAAAGATCACCTGTCTGCATCCACCTTTTTGGATTGAAAGCAGCTTTGTTAACAATCAGTGGTCAAATCACAAGCATACAGTATACCGTCAACCAGCCCAATCAATCAATATCTTTGACACAGGCTCAAAGTAGCACAACATAGTACAGCAAAGGCACAGGTCCTACACTTTACGTTACACTCTGCACTAACATTGAGATAAAGCATCACATAGGAAAGCCACAAAACCAAAGGCAGCTGATAAGGGAGAGAGGAGTATCCAATCCTCTTGGCCACCCAGAGGTCAATTGATGGCTGGCTCGCTCGATCGATCGATCTAGCAAGTATCTCTGACTAGTAATAGTCAGCATTGAATAATAAGCACTGTTTTTCACCAGAGTAAATCAGGGGAAAGCGCGAACGCAGTCCCCCACTACCACAAATTATGCAGTCGAGTTTCCCGCATTTGGGGAAATCGCAGGGGTCAGCACACCCGAAGTGCAATGGATGAGCCTCACCCTGGGAGAACCACCTTAGTGATCATGGTATCTCCCCTGCCAGGTAAGTATGAGTTGCATAGCGCCTGCCAGACAGGCTCCCCTCACAAGAGGCCCTACTAAGTCGCTGAGGATTTTTCCTGGTTTTTGGTCCGAAGCAGGCCAAAGATCACCTGTCTGCATCCACCTTTTTGGATTGAAAGCAGCTTTGTTAACAATCAGTGGTCAAATCACAAGCATACAGTATACCGTCAACCAGCCCAATCAATCAATATCTTTGACACAGGCTCAAAGTAGCACAACATAGTACAGCAAAGGCACAGGTCCTACACTTTACGTTACACTCTGCACTAACATTGAGATAAAGCATCACATAGGAAAGCCACAAAACCAAAGGCAGCTGATAAGGGAGAGAGGAGTATCCAATCCTCTTGGCCACCCAGAGGTCAATTGATGGCTGGCTCGCTCGATCGATCTAGCAAGTATCTCTGACTAGTAATAGTCAGCATTGATTAATAAGCACTGTTTTTCACCAGAGTAAATCAGGGGAAAGCGCGAACGCAGTCCCCCACTACCACAAATTATGCAGTCGAGTTTCCCGCATTTGGGGAAATCGCAGGGGTCAGCACACCCGAAGTGCAATGGATGAGCCTCACCCTGGGAGAACCACCTTAGTGATCATGGTATCTCCCCTGCCAGGTAAGTATGAGTTGCATAGCGCCTGCCAGACAGGCTCCCCTCACAAGAGGCCCTACTAAGTCGCTGAGGATTTTTCCTGGTTTTTGGTCCGAAGCAGGCCAAAGATCACCTGTCTGGATCCAACTGCGCCAAAAAACGGATGCACCTCATTGTACGGAGCCAGGGGTGTGCAGGCACCCCAAATTCCATAAGACACAGGCTCAAGTCTAAGCACTTCCAAGATGCACAGCAACCAGGGTATTAGCATATGGGGCGGCGGCTTCTGGTCAGAGCATTGCCGTGCCGATGAAGCAGTCCCCACATTTGCATGCCGTCACCTGTGAGACAGAGAGGAAGGATAGGTTAGGTTAGGGAAAGGCTCGCCATGCCCTGACTTCTCGAAGCCCAGCAGAAAAAGAAACTTCACTGATCACACTGTTGTTCATCCACGAGGGGGAGACAAAGGCTGCGTATACAGCTAAATATAAAGAGATAATGTACCACATTTTGGATTGAAAAACAGCTTTGTTGACAATCGGTGGTTAAATCACAAGCATACAAGTACCTCTGACTAGTAACAGTCAGCATTGAATAATAAGCACTGTTTTTCACCAGAGTAAATCAGGGGAAAGCGCGAACGCAGTCCCCCACTACCACAAATTATGCAGTCGAGTTTCCCGCATTTGGGGAAATCGCAGGGGTCAGCACACCCGAAGTGCAATGGATGAGCCTCACCCTGGGAGAACCACCTTAATGATCATGGTATCTCCCCTGCCAGGTAAGTATGAGTTGCATAGCGCCTGCCAGACAGGCTCCCCTCACAAGAGGCCCTACTAAGTCGCTGAGGATTTTTCCTGGTTTTTGGTCCGAAGCAGGCCAAAGATCACCTGTCTGCATCCACCTTTTTGGATTGAAAGCAGCTTTGTTAACAATCAGTGGTCAAATCACAAGCATACAGTATACCGTCAACCAGCCCAATCAATCAATATCTTTGACACAGGCTCAAAGTAGCACAACATAGTACAGCAAAGGCACAGGTCCTACACTTTACGTTACACTCTGCACTAACATTGAGATAAAGCATCACATAGGAAAGCCACAAAACCAAAGGCAGCTGATAAGGGAGAGAGGAGTATCCAATCCTCTTGGCCACCCAGAGGTCAATTGATGGCTGGCTCGCTCGATCGATCGATCTAGCAAGTATCTCTGACTAGTAATAGTCAGCATTGAATAATAAGCACTGTTTTTCACCAGAGTAAATCAGGGGAAAGCGCGAACGCAGTCCCCCACTACCACAAATTATGCAGTCGAGTTTCCCGCATTTGGGGAAATCGCAGGGGTCAGCACACCCGAAGTGCAATGGATGAGCCTCACCCTGGGAGAACCACCTTAGTGATCATGGTATCTCCCCTGCCAGGTAAGTATGAGTTGCATAGCGCCTGCCAGACAGGCTCCCCTCACAAGAGGCCCTACTAAGTCGCTGAGGATTTTTCCTGGTTTTTGGTCCGAAGCAGGCCAAAGATCACCTGTCTGCATCCACCTTTTTGGATTGAAAGCAGCTTTGTTAACAATCAGTGGTCAAATCACAAGCATACAGTATACCGTCAACCAGCCCAATCAATCAATATCTTTGACACAGGCTCAAAGTAGCACAACATAGTACAGCAAAGGCACAGGTCCTACACTTTACGTTACACTCTGCACTAACATTGAGATAAAGCATCACATAGGAAAGCCACAAAACCAAAGGCAGCTGATAAGGGAGAGAGGAGTATCCAATCCTCTTGGCCACCCAGAGGTCAATTGATGGCTGGCTCGCTCGATCTAGCAAGTATCTCTGACTAGTAATAGTCAGCATTGAATAATAAGCACTGTTTTTCACCAGAGTAAATCAGGGGAAAGCGCAAACGCAGTCCCCCACTACCACAAATTATGCAGTCGAGTTTCCCGCATTTGGGGAAATCGCAGGGGTCAGCACACCCGAAGTGCAATGGCTGAGCCTCACCCTGGGAGAACCACCTTAATGATCATGGTATCTCCCCTGCCAGGTAAGTATGAGTTGCATAGCGCCTGCCAGACAGGCTCCCCTCACAAGAGGCCCTACTAAGTCGCTGAGGATTTTTCCTGGTTTTTGGTCCGAAGCAGGCCAAAGATCACCTGTCTGCATCCACCTTTTTGGATTGAAAGCAGCTTTGTTAACAATCAGTGGTCAAATCACAAGCATACAGTATACCGTCAACCAGCCCAATCAATCAATATCTTTGACACAGGCTCAAAGTAGCACAACATAGTACAGCAAAGGCACAGGTCCTACACTTTACGTTACACTCTGCACTAACATTGAGATAAAGCATCACATAGGAAAGCCACAAAACCAAAGGCAGCTGATAAGGGAGAGAGGAGTATCCAATCCTCTTGGCCACCCAGAGGTCAATTGATGGCTGGCTCGCTCGATCGATCGATCTAGCAAGTATCTCTGACTAGTAATAGTCAGCATTGAATAATAAGCACTGTTTTTCACCAGAGTAAATCAGGGGAAAGCGCGAACGCAGTCCCCCACTACCACAAATTATGCAGTCGAGTTTCCCGCATTTGGGGAAATCGCAGGGGTCAGCACACCCGAAGTGCAATGGATGAGCCTCACCCTGGGAGAACCACCTTAGTGATCATGGTATCTCCCCTGCCAGGTAAGTATGAGTTGCATAGCGCCTGCCAGACAGGCTCCCCTCACAAGAGGCCCTACTAAGTCGCTGAGGATTTTTCCTGGTTTTTGGTCCGAAGCAGGCCAAAGATCACCTGTCTGCATCCACCTTTTTGGATTGAAAGCAGCTTTGTTAACAATCAGTGGTCAAATCACAAGCATACAGTATACCGTCAACCAGCCCAATCAATCAATATCTTTGACACAGGCTCAAAGTAGCACAACATAGTACAGCAAAGGCACAGGTCCTACACTTTACGTTACACTCTGCACTAACATTGAGATAAAGCATCACATAGGAAAGCCACAAAACCAAAGGCAGCTGATAAGGGAGAGAGGAGTATCCAATCCTCTTGGCCACCCAGAGGTCAATTGATGGCTGGCTCGCTCGATCTAGCAAGTATCTCTGACTAGTAATAGTCAGCATTGAATAATAAGCACTGTTTTTCACCAGAGTAAATCAGGGGAAAGCGCAAACGCAGTCCCCCACTACCACAAATTATGCAGTCGAGTTTCCCGCATTTGGGGAAATCGCAGGGGTCAGCACACCCGAAGTGCAATGGATGAGCCTCACCCTGGGAGAACCACCTTAATGATCATGGTATCTCCCCTGCCAGGTAAGTATGAGTTGCATAGCGCCTGCCAGACAGGCTCCCCTCACAAGAGGCCCTACTAAGTCGCTGAGGATTTTTCCTGGTTTTTGGTCCGAAGCAGGCCAAAGATCACCTGTCTGCATCCACCTTTTTGGATTGAAAGCAGCTTTGTTAACAATCAGTGGTCAAATCACAAGCATACAGTATACCGTCAACCAGCCCAATCAATCAATATCTTTGACACAGGCTCAAAGTAGCACAACATAGTACAGCAAAGGCACAGGTCCTACACTTTACGTTACACTCTGCACTAACATTGAGATAAAGCATCACATAGGAAAGCCACAAAACCAAAGGCAGCTGATAAGGGAGAGAGGAGTATCCAATCCTCTTGGCCACCCAGAGGTCAATTGATGGCTGGCTCGCTCGATCGATCGATCTAGCAAGTATCTCTGACTAGTAATAGTCAGCATTGAATAATAAGCACTGTTTTTCACCAGAGTAAATCAGGGGAAAGCGCGAACGCAGTCCCCCACTACCACAAATTATGCAGTCGAGTTTCCCGCATTTGGGGAAATCGCAGGGGTCAGCACACCCGAAGTGCAATGGATGAGCCTCACCCTGGGAGAACCACCTTAGTGATCATGGTATCTCCCCTGCCAGGTAAGTATGAGTTGCATAGCGCCTGCCAGACAGGCTCCCCTCACAAGAGGCCCTACTAAGTCGCTGAGGATTTTTCCTGGTTTTTGGTCCGAAGCAGGCCAAAGATCACCTGTCTGCATCCACCTTTTTGGATTGAAAGCAGCTTTGTTAACAATCAGTGGTCAAATCACAAGCATACAGTATACCGTCAACCAGCCCAATCAATCAATATCTTTGACACAGGCTCAAAGTAGCACAACATAGTACAGCAAAGGCACAGGTCCTACACTTTACGTTACACTCTGCACTAACATTGAGATAAAGCATCACATAGGAAAGCCACAAAACCAAAGGCAGCTGATAAGGGAGAGAGGAGTATCCAATCCTCTTGGCCACCCAGAGGTCAATTGATGGCTGGCTCGCTCGATCGATCGATCGATCTAGCAAGTATCTCTGACTAGTAATAGTCAGCATTGAATAATAAGCACTGTTTTTCACCAGAGTAAATCAGGGGAAAGCGCGAACGCAGTCCCCCACTACCACAAATTATGCAGTCGAGTTTCCCGCATTTGGGGAAATCGCAGGGGTCAGCACACCCGAAGTGCAATGGATGAGCCTCACCCTGGGAGAACCACCTTAGTGATCATGGTATCTCCCCTGCCAGGTAAGTATGAGTTGCATAGCGCCTGCCAGACAGGCTCCCCTCACAAGAGGCCCTACTAAGTCGCTGAGGATTTTTCCTGGTTTTTGGTCCGAAGCAGGCCAAAGATCACCTGTCTGCATCCACCTTTTTGGATTGAAAGCAGCTTTGTTAACAATCAGTGGTCAAATCACAAGCATACAGTATACCGTCAACCAGCCCAATCAATCAATATCTTTGACACAGGCTCAAAGTAGCACAACATAGTACAGCAAAGGCACAGGTCCTACACTTTACGTTACACTCTGCACTAACATTGAGATAAAGCATCACATAGGAAAGCCACAAAACCAAAGGCAGCTGATAAGGGAGAGAGGAGTATCCAATCCTCTTGGCCACCCAGAGGTCAATTGATGGCTGGCTCGCTCGATCTAGCAAGTATCTCTGACTAGTAATAGTCAGCATTGAATAATAAGCACTGTTTTTCACCAGAGTAAATCAGGGGAAAGCGCAAACGCAGTCCCCCACTACCACAAATTATGCAGTCGAGTTTCCCGCATTTGGGGAAATCGCAGGGGTCAGCACACCCGAAGTGCAATGGCTGAGCCTCACCCTGGGAGAACCACCTTAATGATCATGGTATCTCCCCTGCCAGGTAAGTATGAGTTGCATAGCGCCTGCCAGACAGGCTCCCCTCACAAGAGGCCCTACTAAGTCGCTGAGGATTTTTCCTGGTTTTTGGTCCGAAGCAGGCCAAAGATCACCTGTCTGCATCCACCTTTTTGGATTGAAAGCAGCTTTGTTAACAATCAGTGGTCAAATCACAAGCATACAGTATACCGTCAACCAGCCCAATCAATCAATATCTTTGACACAGGCTCAAAGTAGCACAACATAGTACAGTAAAGGCACAGGTCCTACACTTTACGTTACACTCTGCACTAACATTGAGATAAAGCATCACATAGGAAAGCCACAAAACCAAAGGCAGCTGATAAGGGAGAGAGGAGTATCCAATCCTCTTGGCCACCCAGAGGTCAATTGATGGCTGGCTCGCTCGATCGATCGATCTAGCAAGTATCTCTGACTAGTAATAGTCAGCATTGAATAATAAGCACTGTTTTTCACCAGAGTAAATCAGGGGAAAGCGCGAACGCAGTCCCCCACTACCACAAATTATGCAGTCGAGTTTCCCGCATTTGGGGAAATCGCAGGGGTCAGCACACCCGAAGTGCAATGGATGAGCCTCACCCTGGGAGAACCACCTTAGTGATCATGGTATCTCCCCTGCCAGGTAAGTATGAGTTGCATAGCGCCTGCCAGACAGGCTCCCCTCACAAGAGGCCCTACTAAGTCGCTGAGGATTTTTCCTGGTTTTTGGTCCGAAGCAGGCCAAAGATCACCTGTCTGCATCCACCTTTTTGGATTGAAAGCAGCTTTGTTAACAATCAGTGGTCAAATCACAAGCATACAGTATACCGTCAACCAGCCCAATCAATCAATATCTTTGACACAGGCTCAAAGTAGCACAACATAGTACAGCAAAGGCACAGGTCCTACACTTTACGTTACACTCTGCACTAACATTGAGATAAAGCATCACATAGGAAAGCCACAAAACCAAAGGCAGCTGATAAGGGAGAGAGGAGTATCCAATCCTCTTGGCCACCCAGAGGTCAATTGATGGCTGGCTCGCTCGATCGATCTAGCAAGTATCTCTGACTAGTAATAGTCAGCATTGATTAATAAGCACTGTTTTTCACCAGAGTAAATCAGGGGAAAGCGCGAACGCAGTCCCCCACTACCACAAATTATGCAGTCGAGTTTCCCGCATTTGGGGAAATCGCAGGGGTCAGCACACCCGAAGTGCAATGGATGAGCCTCACCCTGGGAGAACCACCTTAGTGATCATGGTATCTCCCCTGCCAGGTAAGTATGAGTTGCATAGCGCCTGCCAGACAGGCTCCCCTCACAAGAGGCCCTACTAAGTCGCTGAGGATTTTTCCTGGTTTTTGGTCCGAAGCAGGCCAAAGATCACCTGTCTGGATCCAACTGCGCCAAAAAACGGATGCACCTCATTGTACGGAGCCAGGGGTGTGCAGGCACCCCAAATTCCATAAGACACAGGCTCAAGTCTAAGCACTTCCAAGATGCACAGCAACCAGGGTATTAGCATATGGGGCGGCGGCTTCTGGTCAGAGCATTGCCGTGCCGATGAAGCAGTCCCCACATTTGCATGCCGTCACCTGTGAGACAGAGAGGAAGGATAGGTTAGGTTAGGGAAAGGCTCGCCATGCCCTGACTTCTCGAAGCCCAGCAGAAAAAGAAACTTCACTGATCACACTGTTGTTCATCCACGAGGGGGAGACAAAGGCTGCGTATACAGCTAAATATAAAGAGATAATGTACCACATTTTGGATTGAAAAACAGCTTTGTTGACAATCGGTGGTTAAATCACAAGCATACAAGTACCTCTGACTAGTAACAGTCAGCATTGAATAATAAGCACTGTTTTTCACCAGAGTAAATCAGGGGAAAGCGCGAACGCAGTCCCCCACTACCACAAATTATGCAGTCGAGTTTCCCGCATTTGGGGAAATCGCAGGGGTCAGCACACCCGAAGTGCAATGGATGAGCCTCACCCTGGGAGAACCACCTTAATGATCATGGTATCTCCCCTGCCAGGTAAGTATGAGTTGCATAGCGCCTGCCAGACAGGCTCCCCTCACAAGAGGCCCTACTAAGTCGCTGAGGATTTTTCCTGGTTTTTGGTCCGAAGCAGGCCAAAGATCACCTGTCTGCATCCACCTTTTTGGATTGAAAGCAGCTTTGTTAACAATCAGTGGTCAAATCACAAGCATACAGTATACCGTCAACCAGCCCAATCAATCAATATCTTTGACACAGGCTCAAAGTAGCACAACATAGTACAGCAAAGGCACAGGTCCTACACTTTACGTTACACTCTGCACTAACATTGAGATAAAGCATCACATAGGAAAGCCACAAAACCAAAGGCAGCTGATAAGGGAGAGAGGAGTATCCAATCCTCTTGGCCACCCAGAGGTCAATTGATGGCTGGCTCGCTCGATCGATCGATCTAGCAAGTATCTCTGACTAGTAATAGTCAGCATTGAATAATAAGCACTGTTTTTCACCAGAGTAAATCAGGGGAAAGCGCGAACGCAGTCCCCCACTACCACAAATTATGCAGTCGAGTTTCCCGCATTTGGGGAAATCGCAGGGGTCAGCACACCCGAAGTGCAATGGATGAGCCTCACCCTGGGAGAACCACCTTAGTGATCATGGTATCTCCCCTGCCAGGTAAGTATGAGTTGCATAGCGCCTGCCAGACAGGCTCCCCTCACAAGAGGCCCTACTAAGTCGCTGAGGATTTTTCCTGGTTTTTGGTCCGAAGCAGGCCAAAGATCACCTGTCTGCATCCACCTTTTTGGATTGAAAGCAGCTTTGTTAACAATCAGTGGTCAAATCACAAGCATACAGTATACCGTCAACCAGCCCAATCAATCAATATCTTTGACACAGGCTCAAAGTAGCACAACATAGTACAGCAAAGGCACAGGTCCTACACTTTACGTTACACTCTGCACTAACATTGAGATAAAGCATCACATAGGAAAGCCACAAAACCAAAGGCAGCTGATAAGGGAGAGAGGAGTATCCAATCCTCTTGGCCACCCAGAGGTCAATTGATGGCTGGCTCGCTCGATCTAGCAAGTATCTCTGACTAGTAATAGTCAGCATTGAATAATAAGCACTGTTTTTCACCAGAGTAAATCAGGGGAAAGCGCAAACGCAGTCCCCCACTACCACAAATTATGCAGTCGAGTTTCCCGCATTTGGGGAAATCGCAGGGGTCAGCACACCCGAAGTGCAATGGCTGAGCCTCACCCTGGGAGAACCACCTTAATGATCATGGTATCTCCCCTGCCAGGTAAGTATGAGTTGCATAGCGCCTGCCAGACAGGCTCCCCTCACAAGAGGCCCTACTAAGTCGCTGAGGATTTTTCCTGGTTTTTGGTCCGAAGCAGGCCAAAGATCACCTGTCTGCATCCACCTTTTTGGATTGAAAGCAGCTTTGTTAACAATCAGTGGTCAAATCACAAGCATACAGTATACCGTCAACCAGCCCAATCAATCAATATCTTTGACACAGGCTCAAAGTAGCACAACATAGTACAGCAAAGGCACAGGTCCTACACTTTACGTTACACTCTGCACTAACATTGAGATAAAGCATCACATAGGAAAGCCACAAAACCAAAGGCAGCTGATAAGGGAGAGAGGAGTATCCAATCCTCTTGGCCACCCAGAGGTCAATTGATGGCTGGCTCGCTCGATCGATCGATCTAGCAAGTATCTCTGACTAGTAATAGTCAGCATTGAATAATAAGCACTGTTTTTCACCAGAGTAAATCAGGGGAAAGCGCGAACGCAGTCCCCCACTACCACAAATTATGCAGTCGAGTTTCCCGCATTTGGGGAAATCGCAGGGGTCAGCACACCCGAAGTGCAATGGATGAGCCTCACCCTGGGAGAACCACCTTAGTGATCATGGTATCTCCCCTGCCAGGTAAGTATGAGTTGCATAGCGCCTGCCAGACAGGCTCCCCTCACAAGAGGCCCTACTAAGTCGCTGAGGATTTTTCCTGGTTTTTGGTCCGAAGCAGGCCAAAGATCACCTGTCTGCATCCACCTTTTTGGATTGAAAGCAGCTTTGTTAACAATCAGTGGTCAAATCACAAGCATACAGTATACCGTCAACCAGCCCAATCAATCAATATCTTTGACACAGGCTCAAAGTAGCACAACATAGTACAGCAAAGGCACAGGTCCTACACTTTACGTTACACTCTGCACTAACATTGAGATAAAGCATCACATAGGAAAGCCACAAAACCAAAGGCAGCTGATAAGGGAGAGAGGAGTATCCAATCCTCTTGGCCACCCAGAGGTCAATTGATGGCTGGCTCGCTCGATCTAGCAAGTATCTCTGACTAGTAATAGTCAGCATTGAATAATAAGCACTGTTTTTCACCAGAGTAAATCAGGGGAAAGCGCAAACGCAGTCCCCCACTACCACAAATTATGCAGTCGAGTTTCCCGCATTTGGGGAAATCGCAGGGGTCAGCACACCCGAAGTGCAATGGATGAGCCTCACCCTGGGAGAACCACCTTAATGATCATGGTATCTCCCCTGCCAGGTAAGTATGAGTTGCATAGCGCCTGCCAGACAGGCTCCCCTCACAAGAGGCCCTACTAAGTCGCTGAGGATTTTTCCTGGTTTTTGGTCCGAAGCAGGCCAAAGATCACCTGTCTGCATCCACCTTTTTGGATTGAAAGCAGCTTTGTTAACAATCAGTGGTCAAATCACAAGCATACAGTATACCGTCAACCAGCCCAATCAATCAATATCTTTGACACAGGCTCAAAGTAGCACAACATAGTACAGCAAAGGCACAGGTCCTACACTTTACGTTACACTCTGCACTAACATTGAGATAAAGCATCACATAGGAAAGCCACAAAACCAAAGGCAGCTGATAAGGGAGAGAGGAGTATCCAATCCTCTTGGCCACCCAGAGGTCAATTGATGGCTGGCTCGCTCGATCGATCGATCTAGCAAGTATCTCTGACTAGTAATAGTCAGCATTGAATAATAAGCACTGTTTTTCACCAGAGTAAATCAGGGGAAAGCGCGAACGCAGTCCCCCACTACCACAAATTATGCAGTCGAGTTTCCCGCATTTGGGGAAATCGCAGGGGTCAGCACACCCGAAGTGCAATGGCTGAGCCTCACCCTGGGAGAACCACCTTAATGATCATGGTATCTCCCCTGCCAGGTAAGTATGAGTTGCATAGCGCCTGCCAGACAGGCTCCCCTCACAAGAGGCCCTACTAAGTCGCTGAGGATTTTTCCTGGTTTTTGGTCCGAAGCAGGCCAAAGATCACCTGTCTGCATCCACCTTTTTGGATTGAAAGCAGCTTTGTTAACAATCAGTGGTCAAATCACAAGCATACAGTATACCGTCAACCAGCCCAATCAATCAATATCTTTGACACAGGCTCAAAGTAGCACAACATAGTACAGCAAAGGCACAGGTCCTACACTTTACGTTACACTCTGCACTAACATTGAGATAAAGCATCACATAGGAAAGCCACAAAACCAAAGGCAGCTGATAAGGGAGAGAGGAGTATCCAATCCTCTTGGCCACCCAGAGGTCAATTGATGGCTGGCTCGCTCGATCGATCGATCTAGCAAGTATCTCTGACTAGTAATAGTCAGCATTGAATAATAAGCACTGTTTTTCACCAGAGTAAATCAGGGGAAAGCGCGAACGCAGTCCCCCACTACCACAAATTATGCAGTCGAGTTTCCCGCATTTGGGGAAATCGCAGGGGTCAGCACACCCGAAGTGCAATGGATGAGCCTCACCCTGGGAGAACCACCTTAGTGATCATGGTATCTCCCCTGCCAGGTAAGTATGAGTTGCATAGCGCCTGCCAGACAGGCTCCCCTCACAAGAGGCCCTACTAAGTCGCTGAGGATTTTTCCTGGTTTTTGGTCCGAAGCAGGCCAAAGATCACCTGTCTGCATCCACCTTTTTGGATTGAAAGCAGCTTTGTTAACAATCAGTGGTCAAATCACAAGCATACAGTATACCGTCAACCAGCCCAATCAATCAATATCTTTGACACAGGCTCAAAGTAGCACAACATAGTACAGCAAAGGCACAGGTCCTACACTTTACGTTACACTCTGCACTAACATTGAGATAAAGCATCACATAGGAAAGCCACAAAACCAAAGGCAGCTGATAAGGGAGAGAGGAGTATCCAATCCTCTTGGCCACCCAGAGGTCAATTGATGGCTGGCTCGCTCGATCTAGCAAGTATCTCTGACTAGTAATAGTCAGCATTGAATAATAAGCACTGTTTTTCACCAGAGTAAATCAGGGGAAAGCGCAAACGCAGTCCCCCACTACCACAAATTATGCAGTCGAGTTTCCCGCATTTGGGGAAATCGCAGGGGTCAGCACACCCGAAGTGCAATGGCTGAGCCTCACCCTGGGAGAACCACCTTAATGATCATGGTATCTCCCCTGCCAGGTAAGTATGAGTTGCATAGCGCCTGCCAGACAGGCTCCCCTCACAAGAGGCCCTACTAAGTCGCTGAGGATTTTTCCTGGTTTTTGGTCCGAAGCAGGCCAAAGATCACCTGTCTGCATCCACCTTTTTGGATTGAAAGCAGCTTTGTTAACAATCAGTGGTCAAATCACAAGCATACAGTATACCGTCAACCAGCCCAATCAATCAATATCTTTGACACAGGCTCAAAGTAGCACAACATAGTACAGCAAAGGCACAGGTCCTACACTTTACGTTACACTCTGCACTAACATTGAGATAAAGCATCACATAGGAAAGCCACAAAACCAAAGGCAGCTGATAAGGGAGAGAGGAGTATCCAATCCTCTTGGCCACCCAGAGGTCAATTGATGGCTGGCTCGCTCGATCGATCGATCTAGCAAGTATCTCTGACTAGTAATAGTCAGCATTGAATAATAAGCACTGTTTTTCACCAGAGTAAATCAGGGGAAAGCGCGAACGCAGTCCCCCACTACCACAAATTATGCAGTCGAGTTTCCCGCATTTGGGGAAATCGCAGGGGTCAGCACACCCGAAGTGCAATGGATGAGCCTCACCCTGGGAGAACCACCTTAGTGATCATGGTATCTCCCCTGCCAGGTAAGTATGAGTTGCATAGCGCCTGCCAGACAGGCTCCCCTCACAAGAGGCCCTACTAAGTCGCTGAGGATTTTTCCTGGTTTTTGGTCCGAAGCAGGCCAAAGATCACCTGTCTGCATCCACCTTTTTGGATTGAAAGCAGCTTTGTTAACAATCAGTGGTCAAATCACAAGCATACAGTATACCGTCAACCAGCCCAATCAATCAATATCTTTGACACAGGCTCAAAGTAGCACAACATAGTACAGCAAAGGCACAGGTCCTACACTTTACGTTACACTCTGCACTAACATTGAGATAAAGCATCACATAGGAAAGCCACAAAACCAAAGGCAGCTGATAAGGGAGAGAGGAGTATCCAATCCTCTTGGCCACCCAGAGGTCAATTGATGGCTGGCTCGCTCGATCTAGCAAGTATCTCTGACTAGTAATAGTCAGCATTGAATAATAAGCACTGTTTTTCACCAGAGTAAATCAGGGGAAAGCGCAAACGCAGTCCCCCACTACCACAAATTATGCAGTCGAGTTTCCCGCATTTGGGGAAATCGCAGGGGTCAGCACACCCGAAGTGCAATGGATGAGCCTCACCCTGGGAGAACCACCTTAATGATCATGGTATCTCCCCTGCCAGGTAAGTATGAGTTGCATAGCGCCTGCCAGACAGGCTCCCCTCACAAGAGGCCCTACTAAGTCGCTGAGGATTTTTCCTGGTTTTTGGTCCGAAGCAGGCCAAAGATCACCTGTCTGCATCCACCTTTTTGGATTGAAAGCAGCTTTGTTAACAATCAGTGGTCAAATCACAAGCATACAGTATACCGTCAACCAGCCCAATCAATCAATATCTTTGACACAGGCTCAAAGTAGCACAACATAGTACAGCAAAGGCACAGGTCCTACACTTTACGTTACACTCTGCACTAACATTGAGATAAAGCATCACATAGGAAAGCCACAAAACCAAAGGCAGCTGATAAGGGAGAGAGGAGTATCCAATCCTCTTGGCCACCCAGAGGTCAATTGATGGCTGGCTCGCTCGATCGATCGATCTAGCAAGTATCTCTGACTAGTAATAGTCAGCATTGAATAATAAGCACTGTTTTTCACCAGAGTAAATCAGGGGAAAGCGCGAACGCAGTCCCCCACTACCACAAATTATGCAGTCGAGTTTCCCGCATTTGGGGAAATCGCAGGGGTCAGCACACCCGAAGTGCAATGGCTGAGCCTCACCCTGGGAGAACCACCTTAAAGATCATGGTATCTCCCCTGCCAGGTAAGTATGAGTTGCATAGCGCCTGCCAGACAGGCTCCCCTCACAAGAGGCCCTACTAAGTCGCTGAGGATTTTTCCTGGTTTTTGGTCCGAAGCAGGCCAAAGATCACCTGTCTGCATCCACCTTTTTGGATTGAAAGCAGCTTTGTTAACAATCAGTGGTCAAATCACAAGCATACAGTATACCGTCAACCAGCCCAATCAATCAATATCTTTGACACAGGCTCAAAGTAGCACAACATAGTACAGCAAAGGCACAGGTCCTACACTTTACGTTACACTCTGCACTAACATTGAGATAAAGCATCACATAGGAAAGCCACAAAACCAAAGGCAGCTGATAAGGGAGAGAGGAGTATCCAATCCTCTTGGCCACCCAGAGGTCAATTGATGGCTGGCTCGCTCGATCGATCGAGCAAGTATCTCTGACTAGTAATAGTCAGCATTGAATAATAAGCACTGTTTTTCACCAGAGTAAATCAGGGGAAAGCGCGAACGCAGTCCCCCACTACCACAAATTATGCAGTCGAGTTTCCCGCATTTGGGGAAATCGCAGGGGTCAGCACACCCGAAGTGCAATGGATGAGCCTCACCCTGGGAGAACCACCTTAGTGATCATGGTATCTCCCCTGCCAGGTAAGTATGAGTTGCATAGCGCCTGCCAGACAGGCTCCCCTCACAAGAGGCCCTACTAAGTCGCTGAGGATTTTTCCTGGTTTTTGGTCCGAAGCAGGCCAAAGATCACCTGTCTGCATCCACCTTTTTGGATTGAAAGCAGCTTTGTTAACAATCAGTGGTCAAATCACAAGCATACAGTATACCGTCAACCAGCCCAATCAATCAATATCTTTGACACAGGCTCAAAGTAGCACAACATAGTACAGCAAAGGCACAGGTCCTACACTTTACGTTACACTCTGCACTAACATTGAGATAAAGCATCACATAGGAAAGCCACAAAACCAAAGGCAGCTGATAAGGGAGAGAGGAGTATCCAATCCTCTTGGCCACCCAGAGGTCAATTGATGGCTGGCTCGCTCGATCTAGCAAGTATCTCTGACTAGTAATAGTCAGCATTGAATAATAAGCACTGTTTTTCACCAGAGTAAATCAGGGGAAAGCGCAAACGCAGTCCCCCACTACCACAAATTATGCAGTCGAGTTTCCCGCATTTGGGGAAATCGCAGGGGTCAGCACACCCGAAGTGCAATGGATGAGCCTCACCCTGGGAGAACCACCTTAATGATCATGGTATCTCCCCTGCCAGGTAAGTATGAGTTGCATAGCGCCTGCCAGACAGGCTCCCCTCACAAGAGGCCCTACTAAGTCGCTGAGGATTTTTCCTGGTTTTTGGTCCGAAGCAGGCCAAAGATCACCTGTCTGCATCCACCTTTTTGGATTGAAAGCAGCTTTGTTAACAATCAGTGGTCAAATCACAAGCATACAGTATACCGTCAACCAGCCCAATCAATCAATATCTTTGACACAGGCTCAAAGTAGCACAACATAGTACAGCAAAGGCACAGGTCCTACACTTTACGTTACACTCTGCACTAACATTGAGATAAAGCATCACATAGGAAAGCCACAAAACCAAAGGCAGCTGATAAGGGAGAGAGGAGTATCCAATCCTCTTGGCCACCCAGAGGTCAATTGATGGCTGGCTCGCTCGATCGATCGATCTAGCAAGTATCTCTGACTAGTAATAGTCAGCATTGAATAATAAGCACTGTTTTTCACCAGAGTAAATCAGGGGAAAGCGCGAACGCAGTCCCCCACTACCACAAATTATGCAGTCGAGTTTCCCGCATTTGGGGAAATCGCAGGGGTCAGCACACCCGAAGTGCAATGGCTGAGCCTCACCCTGGGAGAACCACCTTAAAGATCATGGTATCTCCCCTGCCAGGTAAGTATGAGTTGCATAGCGCCTGCCAGACAGGCTCCCCTCACAAGAGGCCCTACTAAGTCGCTGAGGATTTTTCCTGGTTTTTGGTCCGAAGCAGGCCAAAGATCACCTGTCTGCATCCACCTTTTTGGATTGAAAGCAGCTTTGTTAACAATCAGTGGTCAAATCACAAGCATACAGTATACCGTCAACCAGCCCAATCAATCAATATCTTTGACACAGGCTCAAAGTAGCACAACATAGTACAGCAAAGGCACAGGTCCTACACTTTACGTTACACTCTGCACTAACATTGAGATAAAGCATCACATAGGAAAGCCACAAAACCAAAGGCAGCTGATAAGGGAGAGAGGAGTATCCAATCCTCTTGGCCACCCAGAGGTCAATTGATGGCTGGCTCGCTCGATCGATCGATCTAGCAAGTATCTCTGACTAGTAATAGTCAGCATTGAATAATAAGCACTGTTTTTCACCAGAGTAAATCAGGGGAAAGCGCGAACGCAGTCCCCCACTACCACAAATTATGCAGTCGAGTTTCCCGCATTTGGGGAAATCGCAGGGGTCAGCACACCCGAAGTGCAATGGATGAGCCTCACCCTGGGAGAACCACCTTAGTGATCATGGTATCTCCCCTGCCAGGTAAGTATGAGTTGCATAGCGCCTGCCAGACAGGCTCCCCTCACAAGAGGCCCTACTAAGTCGCTGAGGATTTTTCCTGGTTTTTGGTCCGAAGCAGGCCAAAGATCACCTGTCTGCATCCACCTTTTTGGATTGAAAGCAGCTTTGTTAACAATCAGTGGTCAAATCACAAGCATACAGTATACCGTCAACCAGCCCAATCAATCAATATCTTTGACACAGGCTCAAAGTAGCACAACATAGTACAGCAAAGGCACAGGTCCTACACTTTACGTTACACTCTGCACTAACATTGAGATAAAGCATCACATAGGAAAGCCACAAAACCAAAGGCAGCTGATAAGGGAGAGAGGAGTATCCAATCCTCTTGGCCACCCAGAGGTCAATTGATGGCTGGCTCGCTCGATCGATCGATCTAGCAAGTATCTCTGACTAGTAATAGTCAGCATTGATTAATAAGCACTGTTTTTCACCAGAGTAAATCAGGGGAAAGCGCGAACGCAGTCCCCCACTACCACAAATTATGCAGTCGAGTTTCCCGCATTTGGGGAAATCGCAGGGGTCAGCACACCCGAAGTGCAATGGATGAGCCTCACCCTGGGAGAACCACCTTAGTGATCATGGTATCTCCCCTGCCAGGTAAGTATGAGTTGCATAGCGCCTGCCAGACAGGCTCCCCTCACAAGAGGCCCTACTAAGTCGCTGAGGATTTTTCCTGGTTTTTGGTCCGAAGCAGGCCAAAGATCACCTGTCTGGATCCAACTGCGCCAAAAAACGGATGCACCTCATTGTACGGAGCCAGGGGTGTGCAGGCACCCCAAATTCCATAAGACACAGGCTCAAGTCTAAGCACTTCCAAGATGCACAGCAACCAGGGTATTAGCATATGGGGCGGCGGCTTCTGGTCAGAGCATTGCCGTGCCGATGAAGCAGTCCCCACATTTGCATGCCGTCACCTGTGAGACAGAGAGGAAGGATAGGTTAGGTTAGGGAAAGGCTCGCCATGCCCTGACTTCTCGAAGCCCAGCAGAAAAAGAAACTTCACTGATCACACTGTTGTTCATCCACGAGGGGGAGACAAAGGCTGCGTATACAGCTAAATATAAAGAGATAATGTACCACATTTTGGATTGAAAAACAGCTTTGTTGACAATCGGTGGTTAAATCACAAGCATACAAGTACCTCTGACTAGTAACAGTCAGCATTGAATAATAAGCACTGTTTTTCACCAGAGTAAATCAGGGGAAAGCGCGAACGCAGTCCCCCACTACCACAAATTATGCAGTCGAGTTTCCCGCATTTGGGGAAATCGCAGGGGTCAGCACACCCGAAGTGCAATGGATGAGCCTCACCCTGGGAGAACCACCTTAGTGATCATGGTATCTCCCCTGCCAGGTAAGTATGAGTTGCATAGCGCCTGCCAGACAGGCTCCCCTCACAAGAGGCCCTACTAAGTCGCTGAGGATTTTTCCTGGTTTTTGGTCCGAAGCAGGCCAAAGATCACCTGTCTGCATCCACCTTTTTGGATTGAAAGCAGCTTTGTTAACAATCAGTGGTCAAATCACAAGCATACAGTATACCGTCAACCAGCCCAATCAATCAATATCTTTGACACAGGCTCAAAGTAGCACAACATAGTACAGCAAAGGCACAGGTCCTACACTTTACGTTACACTCTGCACTAACATTGAGATAAAGCATCACATAGGAAAGCCACAAAACCAAAGGCAGCTGATAAGGGAGAGAGGAGTATCCAATCCTCTTGGCCACCCAGAGGTCAATTGATGGCTGGCTCGCTCGATCTAGCAAGTATCTCTGACTAGTAATAGTCAGCATTGAATAATAAGCACTGTTTTTCACCAGAGTAAATCAGGGGAAAGCGCAAACGCAGTCCCCCACTACCACAAATTATGCAGTCGAGTTTCCCGCATTTGGGGAAATCGCAGGGGTCAGCACACCCGAAGTGCAATGGCTGAGCCTCACCCTGGGAGAACCACCTTAATGATCATGGTATCTCCCCTGCCAGGTAAGTATGAGTTGCATAGCGCCTGCCAGACAGGCTCCCCTCACAAGAGGCCCTACTAAGTCGCTGAGGATTTTTCCTGGTTTTTGGTCCGAAGCAGGCCAAAGATCACCTGTCTGCATCCACCTTTTTGGATTGAAAGCAGCTTTGTTAACAATCAGTGGTCAAATCACAAGCATACAGTATACCGTCAACCAGCCCAATCAATCAATATCTTTGACACAGGCTCAAAGTAGCACAACATAGTACAGCAAAGGCACAGGTCCTACACTTTACGTTACACTCTGCACTAACATTGAGATAAAGCATCACATAGGAAAGCCACAAAACCAAAGGCAGCTGATAAGGGAGAGAGGAGTATCCAATCCTCTTGGCCACCCAGAGGTCAATTGATGGCTGGCTCGCTCGATCGATCGATCTAGCAAGTATCTCTGACTAGTAATAGTCAGCATTGAATAATAAGCACTGTTTTTCACCAGAGTAAATCAGGGGAAAGCGCGAACGCAGTCCCCCACTACCACAAATTATGCAGTCGAGTTTCCCGCATTTGGGGAAATCGCAGGGGTCAGCACACCCGAAGTGCAATGGATGAGCCTCACCCTGGGAGAACCACCTTAGTGATCATGGTATCTCCCCTGCCAGGTAAGTATGAGTTGCATAGCGCCTGCCAGACAGGCTCCCCTCACAAGAGGCCCTACTAAGTCGCTGAGGATTTTTCCTGGTTTTTGGTCCGAAGCAGGCCAAAGATCACCTGTCTGCATCCACCTTTTTGGATTGAAAGCAGCTTTGTTAACAATCAGTGGTCAAATCACAAGCATACAGTATACCGTCAACCAGCCCAATCAATCAATATCTTTGACACAGGCTCAAAGTAGCACAACATAGTACAGCAAAGGCACAGGTCCTACACTTTACGTTACACTCTGCACTAACATTGAGATAAAGCATCACATAGGAAAGCCACAAAACCAAAGGCAGCTGATAAGGGAGAGAGGAGTATCCAATCCTCTTGGCCACCCAGAGGTCAATTGATGGCTGGCTCGCTCGATCGATCGATCTAGCAAGTATCTCTGACTAGTAATAGTCAGCATTGAATAATAAGCACTGTTTTTCACCAGAGTAAATCAGGGGAAAGCGCGAACGCAGTCCCCCACTACCACAAATTATGCAGTCGAGTTTCCCGCATTTGGGGAAATCGCAGGGGTCAGCACACCCGAAGTGCAATGGATGAGCCTCACCCTGGGAGAACCACCTTAGTGATCATGGTATCTCCCCTGCCAGGTAAGTATGAGTTGCATAGCGCCTGCCAGACAGGCTCCCCTCACAAGAGGCCCTACTAAGTCGCTGAGGATTTTTCCTGGTTTTTGGTCCGAAGCAGGCCAAAGATCACCTGTCTGCATCCACCTTTTTGGATTGAAAGCAGCTTTGTTAACAATCAGTGGTCAAATCACAAGCATACAGTATACCGTCAACCAGCCCAATCAATCAATATCTTTGACACAGGCTCAAAGTAGCACAACATAGTACAGCAAAGGCACAGGTCCTACACTTTACGTTACACTCTGCACTAACATTGAGATAAAGCATCACATAGGAAAGCCACAAAACCAAAGGCAGCTGATAAGGGAGAGAGGAGTATCCAATCCTCTTGGCCACCCAGAGGTCAATTGATGGCTGGCTCGCTCGATCTAGCAAGTATCTCTGACTAGTAATAGTCAGCATTGAATAATAAGCACTGTTTTTCACCAGAGTAAATCAGGGGAAAGCGCAAACGCAGTCCCCCACTACCACAAATTATGCAGTCGAGTTTCCCGCATTTGGGGAAATCGCAGGGGTCAGCACACCCGAAGTGCAATGGATGAGCCTCACCCTGGGAGAACCACCTTAGTGATCATGGTATCTCCCCTGCCAGGTAAGTATGAGTTGCATAGCGCCTGCCAGACAGGCTCCCCTCACAAGAGGCCCTACTAAGTCGCTGAGGATTTTTCCTGGTTTTTGGTCCGAAGCAGGCCAAAGATCACCTGTCTGGATCCAACTGCGCCAAAAAACGGATGCACCTCATTGTACGGAGCCAGGGGTGTGCAGGCACCCCAAATTCCATAAGACACAGGCTCAAGTCTAAGCACTTCCAAGATGCACAGCAACCAGGGTATTAGCATATGGGGCGGCGGCTTCTGGTCAGAGCATTGCCGTGCCGATGAAGCAGTCCCCACATTTGCATGCCGTCACCTGTGAGACAGAGAGGAAGGATAGGTTAGGTTAGGGAAAGGCTCGCCATGCCCTGACTTCTCGAAGCCCAGCAGAAAAAGAAACTTCACTGATCACACTGTTGTTCATCCACGAGGGGGAGACAAAGGCTGCGTATACAGCTAAATATAAAGAGATAATGTACCACATTTTGGATTGAAAAACAGCTTTGTTGACAATCGGTGGTTAAATCACAAGCATACAAGTACCTCTGACTAGTAACAGTCAGCATTGAATAATAAGCACTGTTTTTCACCAGAGTAAATCAGGGGAAAGCGCGAACGCAGTCCCCCACTACCACAAATTATGCAGTCGAGTTTCCCGCATTTGGGGAAATCGCAGGGGTCAGCACACCCGAAGTGCAATGGATGAGCCTCACCCTGGGAGAACCACCTTAGTGATCATGGTATCTCCCCTGCCAGGTAAGTATGAGTTGCATAGCGCCTGCCAGACAGGCTCCCCTCACAAGAGGCCCTACTAAGTCGCTGAGGATTTTTCCTGGTTTTTGGTCCGAAGCAGGCCAAAGATCACCTGTCTGCATCCACCTTTTTGGATTGAAAGCAGCTTTGTTAACAATCAGTGGTCAAATCACAAGCATACAGTATACCGTCAACCAGCCCAATCAATCAATATCTTTGACACAGGCTCAAAGTAGCACAACATAGTACAGCAAAGGCACAGGTCCTACACTTTACGTTACACTCTGCACTAACATTGAGATAAAGCATCACATAGGAAAGCCACAAAACCAAAGGCAGCTGATAAGGGAGAGAGGAGTATCCAATCCTCTTGGCCACCCAGAGGTCAATTGATGGCTGGCTCGCTCGATCTAGCAAGTATCTCTGACTAGTAATAGTCAGCATTGAATAATAAGCACTGTTTTTCACCAGAGTAAATCAGGGGAAAGCGCAAACGCAGTCCCCCACTACCACAAATTATGCAGTCGAGTTTCCCGCATTTGGGGAAATCGCAGGGGTCAGCACACCCGAAGTGCAATGGCTGAGCCTCACCCTGGGAGAACCACCTTAATGATCATGGTATCTCCCCTGCCAGGTAAGTATGAGTTGCATAGCGCCTGCCAGACAGGCTCCCCTCACAAGAGGCCCTACTAAGTCGCTGAGGATTTTTCCTGGTTTTTGGTCCGAAGCAGGCCAAAGATCACCTGTCTGCATCCACCTTTTTGGATTGAAAGCAGCTTTGTTAACAATCAGTGGTCAAATCACAAGCATACAGTATACCGTCAACCAGCCCAATCAATCAATATCTTTGACACAGGCTCAAAGTAGCACAACATAGTACAGCAAAGGCACAGGTCCTACACTTTACGTTACACTCTGCACTAACATTGAGATAAAGCATCACATAGGAAAGCCACAAAACCAAAGGCAGCTGATAAGGGAGAGAGGAGTATCCAATCCTCTTGGCCACCCAGAGGTCAATTGATGGCTGGCTCGCTCGATCGATCGATCTAGCAAGTATCTCTGACTAGTAATAGTCAGCATTGAATAATAAGCACTGTTTTTCACCAGAGTAAATCAGGGGAAAGCGCGAACGCAGTCCCCCACTACCACAAATTATGCAGTCGAGTTTCCCGCATTTGGGGAAATCGCAGGGGTCAGCACACCCGAAGTGCAATGGATGAGCCTCACCCTGGGAGAACCACCTTAGTGATCATGGTATCTCCCCTGCCAGGTAAGTATGAGTTGCATAGCGCCTGCCAGACAGGCTCCCCTCACAAGAGGCCCTACTAAGTCGCTGAGGATTTTTCCTGGTTTTTGGTCCGAAGCAGGCCAAAGATCACCTGTCTGCATCCACCTTTTTGGATTGAAAGCAGCTTTGTTAACAATCAGTGGTCAAATCACAAGCATACAGTATACCGTCAACCAGCCCAATCAATCAATATCTTTGACACAGGCTCAAAGTAGCACAACATAGTACAGCAAAGGCACAGGTCCTACACTTTACGTTACACTCTGCACTAACATTGAGATAAAGCATCACATAGGAAAGCCACAAAACCAAAGGCAGCTGATAAGGGAGAGAGGAGTATCCAATCCTCTTGGCCACCCAGAGGTCAATTGATGGCTGGCTCGCTCGATCGATCGATCTAGCAAGTATCTCTGACTAGTAATAGTCAGCATTGAATAATAAGCACTGTTTTTCACCAGAGTAAATCAGGGGAAAGCGCGAACGCAGTCCCCCACTACCACAAATTATGCAGTCGAGTTTCCCGCATTTGGGGAAATCGCAGGGGTCAGCACACCCGAAGTGCAATGGATGAGCCTCACCCTGGGAGAACCACCTTAGTGATCATGGTATCTCCCCTGCCAGGTAAGTATGAGTTGCATAGCGCCTGCCAGACAGGCTCCCCTCACAAGAGGCCCTACTAAGTCGCTGAGGATTTTTCCTGGTTTTTGGTCCGAAGCAGGCCAAAGATCACCTGTCTGCATCCACCTTTTTGGATTGAAAGCAGCTTTGTTAACAATCAGTGGTCAAATCACAAGCATACAGTATACCGTCAACCAGCCCAATCAATCAATATCTTTGACACAGGCTCAAAGTAGCACAACATAGTACAGCAAAGGCACAGGTCCTACACTTTACGTTACACTCTGCACTAACATTGAGATAAAGCATCACATAGGAAAGCCACAAAACCAAAGGCAGCTGATAAGGGAGAGAGGAGTATCCAATCCTCTTGGCCACCCAGAGGTCAATTGATGGCTGGCTCGCTCGATCTAGCAAGTATCTCTGACTAGTAATAGTCAGCATTGAATAATAAGCACTGTTTTTCACCAGAGTAAATCAGGGGAAAGCGCAAACGCAGTCCCCCACTACCACAAATTATGCAGTCGAGTTTCCCGCATTTGGGGAAATCGCAGGGGTCAGCACACCCGAAGTGCAATGGATGAGCCTCACCCTGGGAGAACCACCTTAATGATCATGGTATCTCCCCTGCCAGGTAAGTATGAGTTGCATAGCGCCTGCCAGACAGGCTCCCCTCACAAGAGGCCCTACTAAGTCGCTGAGGATTTTTCCTGGTTTTTGGTCCGAAGCAGGCCAAAGATCACCTGTCTGCATCCACCTTTTTGGATTGAAAGCAGCTTTGTTAACAATCAGTGGTCAAATCACAAGCATACAGTATACCGTCAACCAGCCCAATCAATCAATATCTTTGACACAGGCTCAAAGTAGCACAACATAGTACAGCAAAGGCACAGGTCCTACACTTTACGTTACACTCTGCACTAACATTGAGATAAAGCATCACATAGGAAAGCCACAAAACCAAAGGCAGCTGATAAGGGAGAGAGGAGTATCCAATCCTCTTGGCCACCCAGAGGTCAATTGATGGCTGGCTCGCTCGATCGATCGATCTAGCAAGTATCTCTGACTAGTAATAGTCAGCATTGAATAATAAGCACTGTTTTTCACCAGAGTAAATCAGGGGAAAGCGCGAACGCAGTCCCCCACTACCACAAATTATGCAGTCGAGTTTCCCGCATTTGGGGAAATCGCAGGGGTCAGCACACCCGAAGTGCAATGGCTGAGCCTCACCCTGGGAGAACCACCTTAATGATCATGGTATCTCCCCTGCCAGGTAAGTATGAGTTGCATAGCGCCTGCCAGACAGGCTCCCCTCACAAGAGGCCCTACTAAGTCGCTGAGGATTTTTCCTGGTTTTTGGTCCGAAGCAGGCCAAAGATCACCTGTCTGCATCCACCTTTTTGGATTGAAAGCAGCTTTGTTAACAATCAGTGGTCAAATCACAAGCATACAGTATACCGTCAACCAGCCCAATCAATCAATATCTTTGACACAGGCTCAAAGTAGCACAACATAGTACAGCAAAGGCACAGGTCCTACACTTTACGTTACACTCTGCACTAACATTGAGATAAAGCATCACATAGGAAAGCCACAAAACCAAAGGCAGCTGATAAGGGAGAGAGGAGTATCCAATCCTCTTGGCCACCCAGAGGTCAATTGATGGCTGGCTCGCTCGATCGATCGATCTAGCAAGTATCTCTGACTAGTAATAGTCAGCATTGAATAATAAGCACTGTTTTTCACCAGAGTAAATCAGGGGAAAGCGCGAACGCAGTCCCCCACTACCACAAATTATGCAGTCGAGTTTCCCGCATTTGGGGAAATCGCAGGGGTCAGCACACCCGAAGTGCAATGGATGAGCCTCACCCTGGGAGAACCACCTTAGTGATCATGGTATCTCCCCTGCCAGGTAAGTATGAGTTGCATAGCGCCTGCCAGACAGGCTCCCCTCACAAGAGGCCCTACTAAGTCGCTGAGGATTTTTCCTGGTTTTTGGTCCGAAGCAGGCCAAAGATCACCTGTCTGCATCCACCTTTTTGGATTGAAAGCAGCTTTGTTAACAATCAGTGGTCAAATCACAAGCATACAGTATACCGTCAACCAGCCCAATCAATCAATATCTTTGACACAGGCTCAAAGTAGCACAACATAGTACAGCAAAGGCACAGGTCCTACACTTTACGTTACACTCTGCACTAACATTGAGATAAAGCATCACATAGGAAAGCCACAAAACCAAAGGCAGCTGATAAGGGAGAGAGGAGTATCCAATCCTCTTGGCCACCCAGAGGTCAATTGATGGCTGGCTCGCTCGATCTAGCAAGTATCTCTGACTAGTAATAGTCAGCATTGAATAATAAGCACTGTTTTTCACCAGAGTAAATCAGGGGAAAGCGCAAACGCAGTCCCCCACTACCACAAATTATGCAGTCGAGTTTCCCGCATTTGGGGAAATCGCAGGGGTCAGCACACCCGAAGTGCAATGGATGAGCCTCACCCTGGGAGAACCACCTTAATGATCATGGTATCTCCCCTGCCAGGTAAGTATGAGTTGCATAGCGCCTGCCAGACAGGCTCCCCTCACAAGAGGCCCTACTAAGTCGCTGAGGATTTTTCCTGGTTTTTGGTCCGAAGCAGGCCAAAGATCACCTGTCTGCATCCACCTTTTTGGATTGAAAGCAGCTTTGTTAACAATCAGTGGTCAAATCACAAGCATACAGTATACCGTCAACCAGCCCAATCAATCAATATCTTTGACACAGGCTCAAAGTAGCACAACATAGTACAGCAAAGGCACAGGTCCTACACTTTACGTTACACTCTGCACTAACATTGAGATAAAGCATCACATAGGAAAGCCACAAAACCAAAGGCAGCTGATAAGGGAGAGAGGAGTATCCAATCCTCTTGGCCACCCAGAGGTCAATTGATGGCTGGCTCGCTCGATCGATCGATCGATCTAGCAAGTATCTCTGACTAGTAATAGTCAGCATTGAATAATAAGCACTGTTTTTCACCAGAGTAAATCAGGGGAAAGCGCGAACGCAGTCCCCCACTACCACAAATTATGCAGTCGAGTTTCCCGCATTTGGGGAAATCGCAGGGGTCAGCACACCCGAAGTGCAATGGCTGAGCCTCACCCTGGGAGAACCACCTTAAAGATCATGGTATCTCCCCTGCCAGGTAAGTATGAGTTGCATAGCGCCTGCCAGACAGGCTCCCCTCACAAGAGGCCCTACTAAGTCGCTGAGGATTTTTCCTGGTTTTTGGTCCGAAGCAGGCCAAAGATCACCTGTCTGCATCCACCTTTTTGGATTGAAAGCAGCTTTGTTAACAATCAGTGGTCAAATCACAAGCATACAGTATACCGTCAACCAGCCCAATCAATCAATATCTTTGACACAGGCTCAAAGTAGCACAACATAGTACAGCAAAGGCACAGGTCCTACACTTTACGTTACACTCTGCACTAACATTGAGATAAAGCATCACATAGGAAAGCCACAAAACCAAAGGCAGCTGATAAGGGAGAGAGGAGTATCCAATCCTCTTGGCCACCCAGAGGTCAATTGATGGCTGGCTCGCTCGATCGATCGATCTAGCAAGTATCTCTGACTAGTAATAGTCAGCATTGAATAATAAGCACTGTTTTTCACCAGAGTAAATCAGGGGAAAGCGCGAACGCAGTCCCCCACTACCACAAATTATGCAGTCGAGTTTCCCGCATTTGGGGAAATCGCAGGGGTCAGCACACCCGAAGTGCAATGGATGAGCCTCACCCTGGGAGAACCACCTTAGTGATCATGGTATCTCCCCTGCCAGGTAAGTATGAGTTGCATAGCGCCTGCCAGACAGGCTCCCCTCACAAGAGGCCCTACTAAGTCGCTGAGGATTTTTCCTGGTTTTTGGTCCGAAGCAGGCCAAAGATCACCTGTCTGCATCCACCTTTTTGGATTGAAAGCAGCTTTGTTAACAATCAGTGGTCAAATCACAAGCATACAGTATACCGTCAACCAGCCCAATCAATCAATATCTTTGACACAGGCTCAAAGTAGCACAACATAGTACAGCAAAGGCACAGGTCCTACACTTTACGTTACACTCTGCACTAACATTGAGATAAAGCATCACATAGGAAAGCCACAAAACCAAAGGCAGCTGATAAGGGAGAGAGGAGTATCCAATCCTCTTGGCCACCCAGAGGTCAATTGATGGCTGGCTCGCTCGATCTAGCAAGTATCTCTGACTAGTAATAGTCAGCATTGAATAATAAGCACTGTTTTTCACCAGAGTAAATCAGGGGAAAGCGCAAACGCAGTCCCCCACTACCACAAATTATGCAGTCGAGTTTCCCGCATTTGGGGAAATCGCAGGGGTCAGCACACCCGAAGTGCAATGGATGAGCCTCACCCTGGGAGAACCACCTTAATGATCATGGTATCTCCCCTGCCAGGTAAGTATGAGTTGCATAGCGCCTGCCAGACAGGCTCCCCTCACAAGAGGCCCTACTAAGTCGCTGAGGATTTTTCCTGGTTTTTGGTCCGAAGCAGGCCAAAGATCACCTGTCTGCATCCACCTTTTTGGATTGAAAGCAGCTTTGTTAACAATCAGTGGTCAAATCACAAGCATACAGTATACCGTCAACCAGCCCAATCAATCAATATCTTTGACACAGGCTCAAAGTAGCACAACATAGTACAGCAAAGGCACAGGTCCTACACTTTACGTTACACTCTGCACTAACATTGAGATAAAGCATCACATAGGAAAGCCACAAAACCAAAGGCAGCTGATAAGGGAGAGAGGAGTATCCAATCCTCTTGGCCACCCAGAGGTCAATTGATGGCTGGCTCGCTCGATCGATCGATCTAGCAAGTATCTCTGACTAGTAATAGTCAGCATTGAATAATAAGCACTGTTTTTCACCAGAGTAAATCAGGGGAAAGCGCGAACGCAGTCCCCCACTACCACAAATTATGCAGTCGAGTTTCCCGCATTTGGGGAAATCGCAGGGGTCAGCACACCCGAAGTGCAATGGCTGAGCCTCACCCTGGGAGAACCACCTTAAAGATCATGGTATCTCCCCTGCCAGGTAAGTATGAGTTGCATAGCGCCTGCCAGACAGGCTCCCCTCACAAGAGGCCCTACTAAGTCGCTGAGGATTTTTCCTGGTTTTTGGTCCGAAGCAGGCCAAAGATCACCTGTCTGCATCCACCTTTTTGGATTGAAAGCAGCTTTGTTAACAATCAGTGGTCAAATCACAAGCATACAGTATACCGTCAACCAGCCCAATCAATCAATATCTTTGACACAGGCTCAAAGTAGCACAACATAGTACAGCAAAGGCACAGGTCCTACACTTTACGTTACACTCTGCACTAACATTGAGATAAAGCATCACATAGGAAAGCCACAAAACCAAAGGCAGCTGATAAGGGAGAGAGGAGTATCCAATCCTCTTGGCCACCCAGAGGTCAATTGATGGCTGGCTCGCTCGATCGATCGATCTAGCAAGTATCTCTGACTAGTAATAGTCAGCATTGAATAATAAGCACTGTTTTTCACCAGAGTAAATCAGGGGAAAGCGCGAACGCAGTCCCCCACTACCACAAATTATGCAGTCGAGTTTCCCGCATTTGGGGAAATCGCAGGGGTCAGCACACCCGAAGTGCAATGGATGAGCCTCACCCTGGGAGAACCACCTTAGTGATCATGGTATCTCCCCTGCCAGGTAAGTATGAGTTGCATAGCGCCTGCCAGACAGGCTCCCCTCACAAGAGGCCCTACTAAGTCGCTGAGGATTTTTCCTGGTTTTTGGTCCGAAGCAGGCCAAAGATCACCTGTCTGCATCCACCTTTTTGGATTGAAAGCAGCTTTGTTAACAATCAGTGGTCAAATCACAAGCATACAGTATACCGTCAACCAGCCCAATCAATCAATATCTTTGACACAGGCTCAAAGTAGCACAACATAGTACAGCAAAGGCACAGGTCCTACACTTTACGTTACACTCTGCACTAACATTGAGATAAAGCATCACATAGGAAAGCCACAAAACCAAAGGCAGCTGATAAGGGAGAGAGGAGTATCCAATCCTCTTGGCCACCCAGAGGTCAATTGATGGCTGGCTCGCTCGATCGATCGATCTAGCAAGTATCTCTGACTAGTAATAGTCAGCATTGAATAATAAGCACTGTTTTTCACCAGAGTAAATCAGGGGAAAGCGCGAACGCAGTCCCCCACTACCACAAATTATGCAGTCGAGTTTCCCGCATTTGGGGAAATCGCAGGGGTCAGCACACCCGAAGTGCAATGGCTGAGCCTCACCCTGGGAGAACCACCTTAAAGATCATGGTATCTCCCCTGCCAGGTAAGTATGAGTTGCATAGCGCCTGCCAGACAGGCTCCCCTCACAAGAGGCCCTACTAAGTCGCTGAGGATTTTTCCTGGTTTTTGGTCCGAAGCAGGCCAAAGATCACCTGTCTGCATCCACCTTTTTGGATTGAAAGCAGCTTTGTTAACAATCAGTGGTCAAATCACAAGCATACAGTATACCGTCAACCAGCCCAATCAATCAATATCTTTGACACAGGCTCAAAGTAGCACAACATAGTACAGCAAAGGCACAGGTCCTACACTTTACGTTACACTCTGCACTAACATTGAGATAAAGCATCACATAGGAAAGCCACAAAACCAAAGGCAGCTGATAAGGGAGAGAGGAGTATCCAATCCTCTTGGCCACCCAGAGGTCAATTGATGGCTGGCTCGCTCGATCGATCGATCTAGCAAGTATCTCTGACTAGTAATAGTCAGCATTGAATAATAAGCACTGTTTTTCACCAGAGTAAATCAGGGGAAAGCGCGAACGCAGTCCCCCACTACCACAAATTATGCAGTCGAGTTTCCCGCATTTGGGGAAATCGCAGGGGTCAGCACACCCGAAGTGCAATGGATGAGCCTCACCCTGGGAGAACCACCTTAGTGATCATGGTATCTCCCCTGCCAGGTAAGTATGAGTTGCATAGCGCCTGCCAGACAGGCTCCCCTCACAAGAGGCCCTACTAAGTCGCTGAGGATTTTTCCTGGTTTTTGGTCCGAAGCAGGCCAAAGATCACCTGTCTGCATCCACCTTTTTGGATTGAAAGCAGCTTTGTTAACAATCAGTGGTCAAATCACAAGCATACAGTATACCGTCAACCAGCCCAATCAATCAATATCTTTGACACAGGCTCAAAGTAGCACAACATAGTACAGCAAAGGCACAGGTCCTACACTTTACGTTACACTCTGCACTAACATTGAGATAAAGCATCACATAGGAAAGCCACAAAACCAAAGGCAGCTGATAAGGGAGAGAGGAGTATCCAATCCTCTTGGCCACCCAGAGGTCAATTGATGGCTGGCTCGCTCGATCTAGCAAGTATCTCTGACTAGTAATAGTCAGCATTGAATAATAAGCACTGTTTTTCACCAGAGTAAATCAGGGGAAAGCGCAAACGCAGTCCCCCACTACCACAAATTATGCAGTCGAGTTTCCCGCATTTGGGGAAATCGCAGGGGTCAGCACACCCGAAGTGCAATGGATGAGCCTCACCCTGGGAGAACCACCTTAATGATCATGGTATCTCCCCTGCCAGGTAAGTATGAGTTGCATAGCGCCTGCCAGACAGGCTCCCCTCACAAGAGGCCCTACTAAGTCGCTGAGGATTTTTCCTGGTTTTTGGTCCGAAGCAGGCCAAAGATCACCTGTCTGCATCCACCTTTTTGGATTGAAAGCAGCTTTGTTAACAATCAGTGGTCAAATCACAAGCATACAGTATACCGTCAACCAGCCCAATCAATCAATATCTTTGACACAGGCTCAAAGTAGCACAACATAGTACAGCAAAGGCACAGGTCCTACACTTTACGTTACACTCTGCACTAACATTGAGATAAAGCATCACATAGGAAAGCCACAAAACCAAAGGCAGCTGATAAGGGAGAGAGGAGTATCCAATCCTCTTGGCCACCCAGAGGTCAATTGATGGCTGGCTCGCTCGATCGATCGATCTAGCAAGTATCTCTGACTAGTAATAGTCAGCATTGAATAATAAGCACTGTTTTTCACCAGAGTAAATCAGGGGAAAGCGCGAACGCAGTCCCCCACTACCACAAATTATGCAGTCGAGTTTCCCGCATTTGGGGAAATCGCAGGGGTCAGCACACCCGAAGTGCAATGGCTGAGCCTCACCCTGGGAGAACCACCTTAAAGATCATGGTATCTCCCCTGCCAGGTAAGTATGAGTTGCATAGCGCCTGCCAGACAGGCTCCCCTCACAAGAGGCCCTACTAAGTCGCTGAGGATTTTTCCTGGTTTTTGGTCCGAAGCAGGCCAAAGATCACCTGTCTGCATCCACCTTTTTGGATTGAAAGCAGCTTTGTTAACAATCAGTGGTCAAATCACAAGCATACAGTATACCGTCAACCAGCCCAATCAATCAATATCTTTGACACAGGCTCAAAGTAGCACAACATAGTACAGCAAAGGCACAGGTCCTACACTTTACGTTACACTCTGCACTAACATTGAGATAAAGCATCACATAGGAAAGCCACAAAACCAAAGGCAGCTGATAAGGGAGAGAGGAGTATCCAATCCTCTTGGCCACCCAGAGGTCAATTGATGGCTGGCTCGCTCGATCGATCGATCTAGCAAGTATCTCTGACTAGTAATAGTCAGCATTGAATAATAAGCACTGTTTTTCACCAGAGTAAATCAGGGGAAAGCGCGAACGCAGTCCCCCACTACCACAAATTATGCAGTCGAGTTTCCCGCATTTGGGGAAATCGCAGGGGTCAGCACACCCGAAGTGCAATGGATGAGCCTCACCCTGGGAGAACCACCTTAGTGATCATGGTATCTCCCCTGCCAGGTAAGTATGAGTTGCATAGCGCCTGCCAGACAGGCTCCCCTCACAAGAGGCCCTACTAAGTCGCTGAGGATTTTTCCTGGTTTTTGGTCCGAAGCAGGCCAAAGATCACCTGTCTGCATCCACCTTTTTGGATTGAAAGCAGCTTTGTTAACAATCAGTGGTCAAATCACAAGCATACAGTATACCGTCAACCAGCCCAATCAATCAATATCTTTGACACAGGCTCAAAGTAGCACAACATAGTACAGCAAAGGCACAGGTCCTACACTTTACGTTACACTCTGCACTAACATTGAGATAAAGCATCACATAGGAAAGCCACAAAACCAAAGGCAGCTGATAAGGGAGAGAGGAGTATCCAATCCTCTTGGCCACCCAGAGGTCAATTGATGGCTGGCTCGCTCGATCGATCGATCTAGCAAGTATCTCTGACTAGTAATAGTCAGCATTGATTAATAAGCACTGTTTTTCACCAGAGTAAATCAGGGGAAAGCGCGAACGCAGTCCCCCACTACCACAAATTATGCAGTCGAGTTTCCCGCATTTGGGGAAATCGCAGGGGTCAGCACACCCGAAGTGCAATGGATGAGCCTCACCCTGGGAGAACCACCTTAGTGATCATGGTATCTCCCCTGCCAGGTAAGTATGAGTTGCATAGCGCCTGCCAGACAGGCTCCCCTCACAAGAGGCCCTACTAAGTCGCTGAGGATTTTTCCTGGTTTTTGGTCCGAAGCAGGCCAAAGATCACCTGTCTGGATCCAACTGCGCCAAAAAACGGATGCACCTCATTGTACGGAGCCAGGGGTGTGCAGGCACCCCAAATTCCATAAGACACAGGCTCAAGTCTAAGCACTTCCAAGATGCACAGCAACCAGGGTATTAGCATATGGGGCGGCGGCTTCTGGTCAGAGCATTGCCGTGCCGATGAAGCAGTCCCCACATTTGCATGCCGTCACCTGTGAGACAGAGAGGAAGGATAGGTTAGGTTAGGGAAAGGCTCGCCATGCCCTGACTTCTCGAAGCCCAGCAGAAAAAGAAACTTCACTGATCACACTGTTGTTCATCCACGAGGGGGAGACAAAGGCTGCGTATACAGCTAAATATAAAGAGATAATGTACCACATTTTGGATTGAAAAACAGCTTTGTTGACAATCGGTGGTTAAATCACAAGCATACAAGTACCTCTGACTAGTAACAGTCAGCATTGAATAATAAGCACTGTTTTTCACCAGAGTAAATCAGGGGAAAGCGCGAACGCAGTCCCCCACTACCACAAATTATGCAGTCGAGTTTCCCGCATTTGGGGAAATCGCAGGGGTCAGCACACCCGAAGTGCAATGGATGAGCCTCACCCTGGGAGAACCACCTTAGTGATCATGGTATCTCCCCTGCCAGGTAAGTATGAGTTGCATAGCGCCTGCCAGACAGGCTCCCCTCACAAGAGGCCCTACTAAGTCGCTGAGGATTTTTCCTGGTTTTTGGTCCGAAGCAGGCCAAAGATCACCTGTCTGCATCCACCTTTTTGGATTGAAAGCAGCTTTGTTAACAATCAGTGGTCAAATCACAAGCATACAGTATACCGTCAACCAGCCCAATCAATCAATATCTTTGACACAGGCTCAAAGTAGCACAACATAGTACAGCAAAGGCACAGGTCCTACACTTTACGTTACACTCTGCACTAACATTGAGATAAAGCATCACATAGGAAAGCCACAAAACCAAAGGCAGCTGATAAGGGAGAGAGGAGTATCCAATCCTCTTGGCCACCCAGAGGTCAATTGATGGCTGGCTCGCTCGATCTAGCAAGTATCTCTGACTAGTAATAGTCAGCATTGAATAATAAGCACTGTTTTTCACCAGAGTAAATCAGGGGAAAGCGCAAACGCAGTCCCCCACTACCACAAATTATGCAGTCGAGTTTCCCGCATTTGGGGAAATCGCAGGGGTCAGCACACCCGAAGTGCAATGGCTGAGCCTCACCCTGGGAGAACCACCTTAATGATCATGGTATCTCCCCTGCCAGGTAAGTATGAGTTGCATAGCGCCTGCCAGACAGGCTCCCCTCACAAGAGGCCCTACTAAGTCGCTGAGGATTTTTCCTGGTTTTTGGTCCGAAGCAGGCCAAAGATCACCTGTCTGCATCCACCTTTTTGGATTGAAAGCAGCTTTGTTAACAATCAGTGGTCAAATCACAAGCATACAGTATACCGTCAACCAGCCCAATCAATCAATATCTTTGACACAGGCTCAAAGTAGCACAACATAGTACAGCAAAGGCACAGGTCCTACACTTTACGTTACACTCTGCACTAACATTGAGATAAAGCATCACATAGGAAAGCCACAAAACCAAAGGCAGCTGATAAGGGAGAGAGGAGTATCCAATCCTCTTGGCCACCCAGAGGTCAATTGATGGCTGGCTCGCTCGATCGATCGATCTAGCAAGTATCTCTGACTAGTAATAGTCAGCATTGAATAATAAGCACTGTTTTTCACCAGAGTAAATCAGGGGAAAGCGCGAACGCAGTCCCCCACTACCACAAATTATGCAGTCGAGTTTCCCGCATTTGGGGAAATCGCAGGGGTCAGCACACCCGAAGTGCAATGGATGAGCCTCACCCTGGGAGAACCACCTTAGTGATCATGGTATCTCCCCTGCCAGGTAAGTATGAGTTGCATAGCGCCTGCCAGACAGGCTCCCCTCACAAGAGGCCCTACTAAGTCGCTGAGGATTTTTCCTGGTTTTTGGTCCGAAGCAGGCCAAAGATCACCTGTCTGCATCCACCTTTTTGGATTGAAAGCAGCTTTGTTAACAATCAGTGGTCAAATCACAAGCATACAGTATACCGTCAACCAGCCCAATCAATCAATATCTTTGACACAGGCTCAAAGTAGCACAACATAGTACAGCAAAGGCACAGGTCCTACACTTTACGTTACACTCTGCACTAACATTGAGATAAAGCATCACATAGGAAAGCCACAAAACCAAAGGCAGCTGATAAGGGAGAGAGGAGTATCCAATCCTCTTGGCCACCCAGAGGTCAATTGATGGCTGGCTCGCTCGATCGATCGATCTAGCAAGTATCTCTGACTAGTAATAGTCAGCATTGAATAATAAGCACTGTTTTTCACCAGAGTAAATCAGGGGAAAGCGCGAACGCAGTCCCCCACTACCACAAATTATGCAGTCGAGTTTCCCGCATTTGGGGAAATCGCAGGGGTCAGCACACCCGAAGTGCAATGGATGAGCCTCACCCTGGGAGAACCACCTTAGTGATCATGGTATCTCCCCTGCCAGGTAAGTATGAGTTGCATAGCGCCTGCCAGACAGGCTCCCCTCACAAGAGGCCCTACTAAGTCGCTGAGGATTTTTCCTGGTTTTTGGTCCGAAGCAGGCCAAAGATCACCTGTCTGCATCCACCTTTTTGGATTGAAAGCAGCTTTGTTAACAATCAGTGGTCAAATCACAAGCATACAGTATACCGTCAACCAGCCCAATCAATCAATATCTTTGACACAGGCTCAAAGTAGCACAACATAGTACAGCAAAGGCACAGGTCCTACACTTTACGTTACACTCTGCACTAACATTGAGATAAAGCATCACATAGGAAAGCCACAAAACCAAAGGCAGCTGATAAGGGAGAGAGGAGTATCCAATCCTCTTGGCCACCCAGAGGTCAATTGATGGCTGGCTCGCTCGATCTAGCAAGTATCTCTGACTAGTAATAGTCAGCATTGAATAATAAGCACTGTTTTTCACCAGAGTAAATCAGGGGAAAGCGCAAACGCAGTCCCCCACTACCACAAATTATGCAGTCGAGTTTCCCGCATTTGGGGAAATCGCAGGGGTCAGCACACCCGAAGTGCAATGGATGAGCCTCACCCTGGGAGAACCACCTTAGTGATCATGGTATCTCCCCTGCCAGGTAAGTATGAGTTGCATAGCGCCTGCCAGACAGGCTCCCCTCACAAGAGGCCCTACTAAGTCGCTGAGGATTTTTCCTGGTTTTTGGTCCGAAGCAGGCCAAAGATCACCTGTCTGGATCCAACTGCGCCAAAAAACGGATGCACCTCATTGTACGGAGCCAGGGGTGTGCAGGCACCCCAAATTCCATAAGACACAGGCTCAAGTCTAAGCACTTCCAAGATGCACAGCAACCAGGGTATTAGCATATGGGGCGGCGGCTTCTGGTCAGAGCATTGCCGTGCCGATGAAGCAGTCCCCACATTTGCATGCCGTCACCTGTGAGACAGAGAGGAAGGATAGGTTAGGTTAGGGAAAGGCTCGCCATGCCCTGACTTCTCGAAGCCCAGCAGAAAAAGAAACTTCACTGATCACACTGTTGTTCATCCACGAGGGGGAGACAAAGGCTGCGTATACAGCTAAATATAAAGAGATAATGTACCACATTTTGGATTGAAAAACAGCTTTGTTGACAATCGGTGGTTAAATCACAAGCATACAAGTACCTCTGACTAGTAACAGTCAGCATTGAATAATAAGCACTGTTTTTCACCAGAGTAAATCAGGGGAAAGCGCGAACGCAGTCCCCCACTACCACAAATTATGCAGTCGAGTTTCCCGCATTTGGGGAAATCGCAGGGGTCAGCACACCCGAAGTGCAATGGATGAGCCTCACCCTGGGAGAACCACCTTAGTGATCATGGTATCTCCCCTGCCAGGTAAGTATGAGTTGCATAGCGCCTGCCAGACAGGCTCCCCTCACAAGAGGCCCTACTAAGTCGCTGAGGATTTTTCCTGGTTTTTGGTCCGAAGCAGGCCAAAGATCACCTGTCTGCATCCACCTTTTTGGATTGAAAGCAGCTTTGTTAACAATCAGTGGTCAAATCACAAGCATACAGTATACCGTCAACCAGCCCAATCAATCAATATCTTTGACACAGGCTCAAAGTAGCACAACATAGTACAGCAAAGGCACAGGTCCTACACTTTACGTTACACTCTGCACTAACATTGAGATAAAGCATCACATAGGAAAGCCACAAAACCAAAGGCAGCTGATAAGGGAGAGAGGAGTATCCAATCCTCTTGGCCACCCAGAGGTCAATTGATGGCTGGCTCGCTCGATCTAGCAAGTATCTCTGACTAGTAATAGTCAGCATTGAATAATAAGCACTGTTTTTCACCAGAGTAAATCAGGGGAAAGCGCAAACGCAGTCCCCCACTACCACAAATTATGCAGTCGAGTTTCCCGCATTTGGGGAAATCGCAGGGGTCAGCACACCCGAAGTGCAATGGCTGAGCCTCACCCTGGGAGAACCACCTTAATGATCATGGTATCTCCCCTGCCAGGTAAGTATGAGTTGCATAGCGCCTGCCAGACAGGCTCCCCTCACAAGAGGCCCTACTAAGTCGCTGAGGATTTTTCCTGGTTTTTGGTCCGAAGCAGGCCAAAGATCACCTGTCTGCATCCACCTTTTTGGATTGAAAGCAGCTTTGTTAACAATCAGTGGTCAAATCACAAGCATACAGTATACCGTCAACCAGCCCAATCAATCAATATCTTTGACACAGGCTCAAAGTAGCACAACATAGTACAGCAAAGGCACAGGTCCTACACTTTACGTTACACTCTGCACTAACATTGAGATAAAGCATCACATAGGA